>NW_005054526.1:668692-733420 GCF_000277835.1 Geospiza fortis
TCTTTCCCCATATTTTTATTTTATTCATCACTTATTTTAAGTTTCTTGAACCATTGATTAAGACAGGAATTGGCATTCCTTGGCTGAAATGTTAGGACTATTATATTTTACCTGTCTTCCCCTTATCTTTGTCAATAAAGAACTAGATTTAGCCTGATTTTTTTGAGGATTTTTAAAAAATTGCATCTGAAAAGACATGAAAAAAACCAAGAAACAAAAGCCCCAAGAAGTCTCTAGCACCTTCTAGTCTCAGGCCTGATGCAATGTCAGAGCTATGGCAAGGCAGATGTAATTCCTCTCACTGTTGAGAGATTCCAAGTGACCCAACATGCCGCATTTTTTTCCCACCATGCAAGGGTGCCTGGCTGCTGCTGGGAGGATTGAGGAACTTGCCCAGCATAGGGTCATCTTTATTCCCCCCAGTAGATATCTGAAGTTTATGTGAAGCAGTAAAGATTTTACAAGACTGGGTTTTTTTCTCTTGGAATGATTTTTTTTTTTAATTGAAGCTACATTAGGCTGGTTCCTCTCGCTTATCCCAGTTTTCCTCAATTCTTTGCAAATGGAAAGTGCATAAGCTGTACAAAGTCCAGATATGTTTTTCAAACGTTGTGTCAACTCATCTGATATGGCCATATACATTTTGCTTTAATCCATACAGTATCATTTCCCTACCTGTTTTGTGAAGGCTGATCTTAAGCAGACTTTGGAGCATAAAGCTTTGATTGATGGACTGAAATACTTACAGATTTAACTTGGAATGCTAAATTTTCACTTTGAAATGAAGATCAGATTGCAGAAAGGCAGACCAGAATTTTATATGAATAATTTGTCTGGTTTGATGTTTTGGTGCTTCCTGTAACTTCCTGTATAAGTTAAAAGGGTTGTTGTATGTTGACACTTTGTACTATTTCAGCTGATTTTGAGCCTAAAAATAATCTGAAGCTCTTCCTTCTTGTAGTGAAGTAAACAGATTTTTATTTTTTTTAAGAAAAAGTCCAAACTCTTTTTCACTCTTCTCCTAGAACAGATACAGATCAGCAATTACACAAAGATAATGACACATAACATTTGGAAACTCTTTCCTTTCACCAACCAGGTTATGCAATATCTGATAGAGTTCCAAACTGACAGAGGGCATAAAACCGTTTGTGCATGGTTTAACTGAATGTGTTGTAGGATTTGTTTGTTAAATTTTGCTATAAAGCCAGTGTAGCAATCCATTTGTGAAAATTACTTAGATTTGTGTATTGCGGGACATAAGTTAGTGAAACGCGGTGAACCTGGAGCCTCCATTGGCAAGAAAACAGTCATCTTGCATGATTTAGGCAAATGGAAAAAGGAAATTATGGGATGATGAGCCACTATCTCATGACAAATACAAGTGGTAAATATATTTACCATTCAAGCCAGAGCCCTTGAATTCTTTCTTTTTAGAACCAGTTGGAGTATAAGCCTTTGCCCTGCTGCAGTTGTCAGAACTTCATTGCAGTCATGAATTTTCACATCAGTTGAGTTTGACTTGCACTGAGAAATGGGGCAAGTTTCTGCCATAAAGCCTTGCCGGCTGCTTGTGTTAACATTTCTAGGCAAATTTCTAGCTGCCAGATAAGTGCATGCATCTGAAAACAGAGTTCTTGCCAATTGCTTTATCACTGATGATGGCAAAGATTTTTGCAAGCTCCACTGAAGTGAGATAGAACATTTTTTTTTCACAGTGATAATATCAGGGTTGATAATAACTAAAAAAGCCTTTGTAAGCACCACAGAAAGCACAGGGATAGGCTTTGCAAGTCCGAGTACAAACTGCACGTGGAGAGAGGGCCTGTGTACGTTCATGGTTGATGCGTGGCCCCACCTGCTGGTACAGGAGGAAGGAAGCAAGAGGCAGGAAGGACCTTTAAACACAGTGTCTTCCATGTTGCGTGTTAATCCTCACAGGATAAAAATTAAAGTGAGAGAAAGAGCTTTTTAAAATAATTCTTGAATTGAAAAATAGATATTCCTGAGAAAAATATATACCTCTTAGTCCTCAAAGGTGATCTTAGACTGAAAAGGTTTGTGTGACTGAAATGAACCTTTTTTCCCTGACTGTATCAATCTAATTAATCTAATAATTTTTTTTAAAAAGCCTTATTTTATGCATTTTTGCATTAAGAAACTGAAATAATAAGACACTCCTGTTTAGATGCTGTAACAAATATTTGTCTGTTTTGTGTCATACTGATTTTCATATGCCTTTCTGTGATTACAAAGGTGGCACTATGTTGAGTGACTTTGCTTACATTTTCTTAGCCTTCTGTTATACTGATTTAGTTTGCTAATACCTTGTGCTGACATGAAAGTTGGGGCAGATGTAAAGCATGGCAAAGGTGAATAAGCCTACACCTCTCATTGGAATCATCTTTGTCCTGTAGCTGTGATCCAGGAACATCTGAAAAAAACCTTCACTGGTTAGCAAATAGTTCTTACTTAGGCTTGCATATGATAACATCAGTTTGTGAGTTTTAGCAATACATGGTGCTGTTTGCCAAGAATGGATCATTCAGCACCCTGCGCAAATAACCGTGCCCACTTAAATAGTTGTGTGATGCCATATATGCATCCAGATTTTCTTGTGTGAAAGAACACAAGTCTGTAACTGCAGCTGGCTGTGCACTGTTTCACATCTGCATCTTACCAAAGCCACTCTCCATGATGAACATCCATGAAATCAATCTGAAGTCTAGAATACAAAGAACTTCTTTATTTTCATAGCTAAGAATGACAAAGGAAATTACACAATATTAAAGACATGGTTATTTTAACTGGAGAGGGATATTAAGTCCTGAGAATACTTTGGTAAGAATCTAAGTGCTTGAGAGAACTTAAAGAGAATTTCTGCCTTAAAAAAAATAGTTGGTTAATAGTTGCTAACGTTTGTTCATGTCTTCATCAAAATACATGTCTAAAATGCAATTCTATTTTATGATGATTTCATTAAGAGAAGGCGCTTGTGTAGATTTTTTTGTTAGGGTTTTGGTTTTTGTTTGTTTTCTTGTTTCTACTGTGTTGTAGAAATGCCTGCACCCTTGCACATTGCCTGAAATCTTTTCATAAAGTGTTAGCAGGTGTAACCTTTTGTACTAATGGGACTGCTTTTTGTTCAGTCTTTTATAAATGCTGTATGCTACAGTCCACAAGGGTAGCACCTAAATTTTATTTCTTATTTTCACATGTTGACCCACTTTATAAAATAGTTTGTATGTAAAACAGCATTAAAAATTATATTTAGGCTGATGGTTTTTCCTGTAAAAAGATTCACAAGGCAGATTTTCAAAAACTCACTACTGCCCTGATCCAGGGAAAGGTGTGATTGCATATGGTTTCTACACTTCAAAAATATCTTTTGAGACTATCTTCTACTTCCAAACTACTATGTAAACTATCCCATGAATGATGAAAAATGTCTTTTACAGTTTAGTTAGCTGTCAGACAATTTTCTCATTCAATCCACTAAGTCTGTTTGTATATGCTTCTCATCATTTGCTGTGTTAGAACATTTCCCAGAGGTCAGTATCTGAGATAATTTCTTCACTGGAGGTTGTGGATGTTGAGAGCAAGAAGATCTGCCTTTGGTAGGTCTAAACATGCCAGTTTCCATCTCTGCTGGCAAATCACTTGGTGGCATCTGGGACAGGAAGATGCTTCTGCAGAAGGAATGGCAGTTACTTTGAGTCCATTTAGGACTCAGCTATTGTATCTTTCCAGTAAAATAGATGGGGTTGATTTTTCTCTGTGGGTTTTTTGCCTTTTTTTTCCCTTAGTGTCTGTATTTTAGAAAAACAAAGTTAAGTCTGCTTTCCTTGAACATTTTGATGCTTCCCTGTAAAACACATGCGCACCTTAAATTGTAAAGGTAGTGTCAAAAAGCCAAATTATTCCACTCTGGAACATTTAATTCAAGTGGTCTCTACCTTGCTCTTTCTCCTTGTTGGTTGTTGTATTTGTTGGATGCAGCATGTTTGAACAATCCAGTTCCATAGCTTCCTGCTCACCACCTGGGAAGGAAGGAAGCATAGTGCAACCTGAGATCTGTAGTCTGAGAGGGAATGCACCTCTGAGCTGGCTTATGCTGGGATAGAGTTACCACGACAACCTAGCTGAAGGCATGGCTGCACCAGATTTGTATGTCTTGTTTACAGATATAACAGCGGAATTTGTTTGTTGGGGTCAGGAGAGAAAACTTCAATGCTATCACCTATTTTTCCAAGAACTCTTCATCCTGCTTGGATAACATTGTTAGATAGCAGGTAAGCATGGAGAACTATTCTTGGCAAAGAAACTTTTGAATGGTACACTGCAAATCAACGTTTCAAAGCATGTTACAACTTCTCCAGCAGTCTCTCTCAAGGAGAAGCCTCTTAGTTTGTGAGGCTCTTTTTTGCTGGAGGTAGATGAAGGCACTTAAATTAGGAAATTATTGAAAGAAACCGCTAATTATGCATCATAGTAGATAAGGCTGCACAGCTGTATGTGATTTCATTATCTCTCTATCCAGGAACATTCCAGAAATAAACAGTTAAGGGGAAAAATTTTCAGTCTTTTTCATATTCGCACATGGTGTTCAACACTATGAGCACAAATTCCAGTCCTCTAGTGCTATTTTTTCATGCAAATTTCACTGCAATTTTTCATGTGCTGTGGTTGGATGCAGGGAACAGGAAAATGTCTTTTGTGTTTTCAACCTTACCCTTGAATTGTCTCCTTGCCAAGACACAGCTGCTTGGCACAGGTGAGGAGCAACAGAGACCGTGGCAAAACCCTCCATCATTTCCTGCTTTGCTCTTAGTTGACTGGCACATGCATGAGAGACATCTGCCCTGATGTGATCTGCCAAGAGCTGTGAGGTGCCAGGACACCATGGGGTGCAGTGAGGTGTGATCTGTTACTTGGCCTTTCAGTCTCTGTTGGTATATGGGTATTCTGTGAAGGCCTGCTTTAGGTACTTTGGAGTAAAATCTGTACAGATGTTTAAGTACAATTTAGAATATATTCTGGCCAGTCCAAATCTACTCAATTGTTCTGAAGCCAGAATAGTGTAGCTAGCTAGTAGCCTAAATAAGTAATTTTCTTAATAAGAAAAAGATTTAGGGAGGTTTTTTTGCTCCAGTCCAAGCCACTTCTAGGCATGAAAATTTTTCTAGTCATCCTCGTAATCTGGCCTGGCCAAATGATAGAATTATAAGGAACACATTCTAAACAGCAAATAGCAAAAATTTCTTCTGAAATAACCGAAAGTAGGACCTCTGTTCATTGAATGGGGGCTTCTTAAGGGCACAGAGAGATGAATGTTTGAATTCTCTTTGCTGTATTTATAATTAATTACTGTTGTTTGAAAGATTAGTATGCATTCCCTGCAACTTCTATGTTTTTCTGACTACTTCTTGGCTCAAACTTAGTGCTTACAACTCTAAAAACTTTCTGGTAGCCTGTGTAAACTGCAGTCCCCTACATGAAATAAGAGATTTTCACAATCTCATTATTGTCAGGATTTGGGATTAATATTAAACCACTGGTTGAACAATGTTTACTACAGAGCAACTAGCATAAAATCTTGCTTCTTAGCAAGTTGAAAGTCTTGTCTACTTTTGATATTAAAACCTCCACTGAAAAAGCTAGTGGGCTGCTTGTGCCTTCCAGAGTGATTTAGGATGCAGGACTTTGAGTTGCATGAACAGTTTAGCAAAAAAGGGGAAGACAGTTACCAACTGTTATGCTTTTTCTCCAGATGTTTCCTCTAAGACAAATATGTAGAGTTTTATTATGACACAGTAAGAACATGCCAATTAGACGAGTATGGTTGTTTTGTTGGGGGGGGGTTGTGTGGTTTTTTTTTAATTCTCAATGTCTGTTTGAACTAAATACAGTGGTAAATTGTCTAGTAGTTTGGATGGAACATGCCCATGCTTGTTAATGTGAGCTGCTCTCTTCTAAATAGAGTACTAAAATCCTTTCTTCAAAATCCTTTTGGATGCAAACCAGAAATAAAATTATTGTTAGGTACTGATGTTCTTGAAAATACTATACATGATTGAGGGTTTTTTTCATTTACTTCAAGAACTTATTCATACACAATGCCCTAGGTTACTATTCTACTTGCTCTTAAATTTGTGGCAAAACCCATCTCAACTTCAGAAGGAACAGAATCAGACCTATAGTCAAGATTCAGCAGCATTGGGAAAAATCCCATAGTTCTTACTCTTAGTTCTTTTTGGCAAAATTCACAATATCTTTATGGTTTGGAGCACAAATCTTATCTCTTTTTGGAAGAGATTCCAGTATACCAGAATCATAGAATATGAATGTGCATGAAATACTACACCATAAACACTGACATAAAGAGCAGAGTCTGATTGTCCTTTCATAAATTTTGAATACAAATAAGGGAAACTCTGTTGTGAGCATCTCTTCTGAGGTCCTGGGCTAATGTGGGGCATGTAATTTCACCCTGTTATTCCTGTTTGGATCTCCTAACTTCTAGATGAATTTAAAGCCTGTTACTAATTAGTCCAAACTGCTTCCTTTGTACATATTTAGTGTAGATTACTTAACTTTTTATCCCTTTAATATCCAATACATGATAAGAATTGTGAATTTAGTAGTAAAATGTTTTCAATTGGGGAACTACATAGATTTAATTGTATTTGGTGATGACAGTATAGAACTACTTTGACCAGGTTATTTTCTTTCAGTATATTGAGAACTCCTCAGTGATACATGTTAAAAATTTGCTCTAGGGTGATAGATGCTTTGGCAGGGCTGATGTTTTCCTTAGGGCTGCCTGTTTGGGTAATAATGTGATAGTAATAGGGGTTTCTTATAATTGAGGAAGTGATATGGCAACAGTTTTATTTGTATATTCTTTTACTGTAACAAATTATTATACTTAGAATAAATACAGAGTTTTATAATCTTGATGTATGTGTGTATAGACACGGAGCTGCACACTACAGTAGGAGAACATCAAGGTTTCAAAACTGCATCTAAATCTTGTGTTTATACATAAAAGTACAACTTCTTTCAGTGTATACCATCTGATACAATTTTTTTTAGTGATATAGTTGTCCCACCCTTTCCCCCACTTATTCTTGCTTTCTTTTTTCCAAGGTCTTCACTGAATTAAAATTGCTTCATTCAGGTTGATCAGTTCATAGTATTAAGCCACCTGCTCTTCACAGCCTTCAGCCTTCTCTCTGGAAACAGGTTTTTTCATTGATACTTGTGGTCTTTCCAATGACATGACTAATTAGTGTTTCATAGAACTTCATAATGACAAGTACTAAGTCATCTTTAGGACCCTGTTGTGAGCAAAGGTGCTATCATGGTTCCTGTAAGGAGTAAGGTAAACAAAACAGACAATTAAAAAAAAACTAACCAAACAAACCTACTGATTCAAGATAGTCTAAGGTTAATCTCTTCATGCCATGTACATTTCACTTCAAAAAGGTGAACCTTGGAAGCAACTCTTAAAAGCTCTTAACGTATGAGAACCTTAGCAGTTACATTTCATTGAGATAAATAAAACCAGGAACCAGAAATGGATTAGGTTTGACTCTGTAAATCTTTATTTGTCACAAGGAGTGAGTACCATATTCTCACTCCGTGTCTGGCTTCAGTTACTATGTACTGGATGTCCAAAACAATTCCTTGCAGAACAAATCTTCTTGGCATGCCTCTTCCTGCAACAGCTGGAATCCAAATATAAGCATCAAAATCAAAATAATTACTAGAACGTGAATGCACAGATTTAACATATATGGTAACATAATTTAGTGTTACCTTACTTGTTTCATGATTTTGCAAATCCAGAGTTTCAAATTCTCAGTACTTTGTTGTACATGTTAGACTTGCTTCACAATAGAACATTTCAGTGACATGTTTTAAGCACCTCTTACTTTAGGTTTTTATGGTGCATCTCTATTAGTTTTGAGGGGCTTTTGTTGTATCATAGTTGTGATTCACAATACAGGAATTTTTTGCGAATGGTGACATTACATAGTAAGTTACCATTCTTGGAACTAGATCTTTGCTCTTCTAATACTAATCAATAACTTGCTTCCTTGGAAGACACTTTTGCTCCCATCTTTATCTTGCCATGTAGTAAACTGCAGCCTTACTTAATCAAGAGGTGTAGCAGTGCAATTTTATCCTAGTATGACAAAGTTTAAAGCTTTTCCTGGGTTACTCTGTTGCTAGCATCATACATTAGATTCCTCTTTCAGGAAACACTAGTTTAGAAAGTGGAAGTCAAGACATCAAGTGTGGATGACAGATGAGTAATGGGGGAGGTATGAAAAATACTCTTGACACCTGGAATGGTTATTCATTAAGTGTTCTGCCATGGAGGAATCTGTGCTGTCTTGCAGGAGACTTCTGCCAAGTTGGAGAAATTGAAGGATATACTTACTCCATATGAAGTTTTCTGCTCTTACTCTATATGAAGTTTTCTGCACAAAGACCTTTTTGTTTTTAAGTTTTTCATTTTTCATATCTTTAGATGTTAATATGGAAATTGCAGGGTCGTTGGGTTTGAGTGTACAAACAAGAGAGAGAAAACTCTGGAGAGCCATGGCATTTGATCTTTGAAAACTATGTATGAATGCATGCTCCTCTGAAAACCCCAGATTGCAAAAATCATTTGTAGTGGGCTAGAGAGGTATTTGACAGATTATGTGCAAGTACATACATGTGTGTTTCATTATTTGATTGCCTTAGGAGACTGGTGTTTAAGTTGGCAGATCTACTTACTAAAAGCAAAGCTCTTTGGCTGGCAGGATTACAGAATGCCTGAAGGAGAGAGTCCAAATGCTGAGAGCAAAAGAGAGGGAACATGTAATGTGCAGAAAGCATGAGGAAGCTATAAAGCCAGCAGGGAAAAATAGACTTGAATATGGTTCCAATTTGTTCTGTTGGGCTCAAGTTGATAGCCATGCAGAAGTAAAAACATGAAATCCTCTTATTTCAGTATCAAGTTAATGTTCTGGAAAATACTGTGTTTTCTATCATGCTAAGTATTATTTGGTTACCTATTTGCGGCTTGTCAGAAATCTTTAATCCATGCTTATTTTCTGACTCAAATTTTAAAAAAAATCACAGTTTGTTTAGGATATTTACAGAGCACTGTCAGACTGTGACAGTGCTCTGTAAATATAAGTAGCCACTATAATAGGCTATGAAACTTTGTTCTTGTCTTTGTTAGCATGACTCAAAACTCCACTGTTGACTCCCAGCAGATGTTAAATTTCTGCATTTAATTTTGTGATATGTAATTTGTAGCTATTCTGGGAAAAAAATAAAATAAACCCCCAACCCAGTCTTTATGCATTCAAGTTTAGAACAAAATTATCCTGCAACGTTTTGTAATCAGCAGACAAACAAGTTGAGTATATGTAGCTAGAGAAGTCTACACCTGTGGCCTTGCGCTTTCTTGATGTCTTGCTTCTCAACCTCAGGCAACACAGAGTAGCCTTTTGACTTGGTTTTTTGTATTGCTCACTCCTACCTGAATGCCATTATAGAATAAACAGCCACCTTGCTCTGTCTCCTAAGACTTACTTCTCAGTTTGAGAGCAGGGTTTGAAGTATGGGAAGCTGACAGGTGAAAAGCAGACTGATGTACTGAAACATGAAAAAGAGAAGCAGAAGGGCTGGGTCCCCTGAGAGATCAAGAAATATGCTATTTGAAAAAAAACCAAACCACCAAAAAAGCAAAACTAAAAGGGGATTTCCCTTTAAATAAGGCCAGAGTTTAGATGATTGCTCATACTGATACGTCTAAATTATTTTAGAGACTACAACTGGCACATTTACCATGAAAGACTAGAATCCTTTGAGAGGTAATAGGTCCTGCAATAAATAGGTCCACAGTGGTAGCAAAGCAGAGCTTAGATGAGTTAGACCAGCTGTCTGCTGCCATTTTTGAGGAGCTTTATCTTGTAAAATCCTCAGTAAAGTTCTCTGAAGTTGCCACATCTGAGCTTTTTAGGAAACAAGTTTTTCCAGCTTCATGCAGGCAGTTCATGTGAACTGTGCTTAAAAACTAGGAGTCATATGCATTTTAGAAAAATCAGGTCAGTTTAAAATTAATGTATTCCTCTTTTTCCTGTTCTCAGCAGGGAACTGGTTCTTTTAGAATTATTTTCCTTCTGGAAGTCAAGTGAGATACCCTTTTTCCTTCTGGCATAGCCAACATTTAGATAGATAGATAGATAGATAGATAGATAGATAGATAGATAGATAGATAGATAGATAGATAGATAGATTTGAAAAGGCAAACGAAATAAGGAAAAGGTGTTCCCTTCTGCTAGACCCAAATAAAGGTAACTGGTTCTTTCTTCTGGCAAGATGACCAAGGGATTCCTCTAGAGCACAATAACAGAAAGACCATAAATGTAAGACTTCCTTTCTTTCTTTCTTTCCTCTCTCTCTCTCTCTCTCTCTTTCCCCCAGCCCCCACACCACCTCACACCCGGTAAGATAGCAGGAAAACAAGCAAGATATACCTGGCATTTTGACAGAATAGTCAATTCTCAGTCCTTGCTGGCCAGTGTGGAAGAAGGCTTACTCCAGTCAGCCAGCAGCCTTTCAGCCTCTCAATCCCCCACCCATTTCTTAGTGAGTCATAGCTAGAAGGCCTTTTCACATGTTTGCTCACATCTTGCTCAAGTCAGGAATGTATTTTTACTCCTTTATTGTATCCTATAAGTAACACTTTTTTTTTGCTTTAAGCTCTGTACATATGTGGAAATGGAGATAAATATATAGATAGATAGTGCCACTATATTTTCAGATATGGATGGGTTAGAAGACCAGCTAGCTTTCTTGGCAGGAGCAGGATGGTGGAAAAACTGATTTGTATGTTTTATGTGTGTGACTTCTATAAGAGCTGTACATGAGCAGTACTTAAATATTCAAGACATTAGTTTTTCTTGTCATTCTCATGTATACACTTAGTAGTCCTCTAAGTTCAGAGATGGTATTGATCCTGTTATCCATGAATTTTCTACAAGAAAGTTGGAGAATGTCTAGAGCACATTGCACTGTGCTGGAGTAGATCAATGTAGGGCATCTGCTGAGTAGCAGAAGTAAGGAATGGAAGCAATGGATCAGAATGCTTCTTGCTCATCTCTTGGGTCTTTGTAGAGGACCTAAAAAGAGCTTCTGCCTCCCCATTTACTCCATGAAAGAGCTGCTTTTATTTAAGTCCCCTGGGCTAAAGATCATAAGGAACATGTTGTCAGTTCTTAACCAGATTTATGTTTTTCTATTTTTGCCCTTCTGTAGCTTACGCCTTCCAAGATCACTTACAAAATATTTCTTTCAGTTATTTCATCCTATTCTGTTCAGTCTCACTCTTCTACCACTGGTTTTCAAGAGAGAGACTTCTCTTTTTGTTTTACACCACAAGGCACTCTAACACTGTAAGGTTAGAAAAGAATTTCTTGGATTTGAAGTGTTTGGGTTTTCTTAGAGAGGTTTTGTCTCTTGTTTTTGGTCTCTGCAAATGAATGCTCCCACTGCAGACTGAAATCCTGTTCCATACCTTCTTACCCTGACTTCAGTTAATCCTTGCCTTGCAGATGGTGATGTAAAAACAGCCAATTTTTCATGAGCACCATCTTTGTTGTCATTGTCAATTTTCTTATACACTTCCTATAAATAGGTTTTACACTATATGAATTTCATAACGCAGTATGATGGTCAATACACAAATGAAGGTTTTTTGCCAGTTAGAGTTAGTTAACCAGTTGGAACCCTGACAGCTTGTAAAGGTTCATGAAATTCATTCATCTCCCTAAGTGCTAAGGTCTGAATTAAAGCTACCTTAGAAGTATGAACAAACAATGATTTATGAAAGAGAGGTCTTTAGGTTCATGCATTAAATACACGTACTTGATATTGTATGACATCTTTTTTGTTTAGGATCTTGGTAGTATGAAATATATTGGAATAAGAAAATAACACTGACATTGCTATGCAGAGAAATCTCCACAGAAGTATGATATGGGTCAAAAAATCTCATTACATATAGACTTAGAGTTTTCTTCTTCATCTGAAGGTAAAGAGGATGGTGGGATTACCTCTCTATAGATTCAGTCCAGGATTTTCCTAATAATGTTGTTTTTGTATCTGTGTCAGATCACCCGATGGTTTAATGGCTGTAAGGATTAACCCAGTTTTACTTTCTTATAAGTCTGCCTTTCAGCATTGCTGTATTGCTGTATTCTGTTGCTACAGCTACGGCTCTAAGCTTTTCTTTTTTTTTTTTAGAAAAGGAAACATGTTTGATTTGATTTGAAACACATTCAATTTTTGAATAAAAGTTATGGTGCTGGAAAACTGTTGCCATTGTTTGCATTTTTTTTCTGGGTGACTGCTGTACATTCATTATTTTTAACTTTCTGTGTACTTACAAATGTTTCCCATAATTCCCAAAAGATGAAGGAGCAGTGTTGACTTTTATCTGTCAGCAGCTTCTGCCAGTTCTTTTATGTAAATCTTCCAGATCTAAACAACTTGACTTCTCAAGCATAGTAATATGCATTATCTTTTTCTTGCAGAAGAGCAAGAAGAGCCTATTCTTTTCTTCTAGATTTTTTGTCTGTGGATAGTTTGACAGGGATTTGTTGTCATTCTTCTCCCATTAGTTTCTCCACAGCAAAAAGGTAACAAAACAAGTATGTTGTTTTCAGAGCAAAAAAACATATTGCCCTGAATTTTTATGTATTATGGTTATTGAATAAAAAGAGAATGCTTTAAATTCTGCTCTTCTCAAGCAGAGATACTATCAGAAACCAGTGTTTGCCCTGCGTAAGAAACTTTATGTTACTGGGGAAAAGGACACAGCAATAAGGAACAAGGATCCTTTAGAGATAGGACAGGTCATTCTCAACAGTGTTGCAGCGACCAGGGTATCTCACAGTGAAGGTTCATCCACGTTCATAACCTGTCTTGGCTACAAAGAGCAGATGCTGCTGGAGCACTGTTTCTAACTGTCACCATTTATATGGGGAAAGGGAATTGAGGTTAGTAGTCTTTGTAGGATAGCACCAGATATGTTACTGCTTTCTAATGAAAATGGTTTCAGCACATGAACTTGCTCTATCTGTGAAGTTTTTTCTGACAGAGATCATTGAAATAGTCTCACTATGACTTTCCAGTGGTTGGCCAGAACCACAATTTTCAAGTGCCTCTTGAGATGGACCTCAGCATTCCTTCCCTTAAAAAGATAGGCAACTGCCTCTTTCCCATGTGTCAAATGTTTTCAGGAAAAGCCAAATATGTATTTCCTCTCCCACTTGCTAGGAAGAACTCAAGAACAAATTGTGGATCAAAGTACTTTTACATGGGAAGCCATTCTAAGATGAGATGATAGAAAATTCAGGTTTGAAGAGGAAAATAAACAGGAGAGTATAAGCCTACTGCATGACCATGTGTCTTTGTACAGTCTAGATAATATTCCAGGTACTAAAGTACTCAGTTCTTCAGCTGAGTTTTGTCCCTTGAGATCTCTGGTCTTTGTGCACTGAATGGGCAGTGTAATTTCATGGGGAAAATTCTATGTCATTATATTAAAAGAGACAAAAGCATGAACTGAAATTTAACATGCAGCCTTAGTTCTTTGTGGTCTTAAGTTTTGAGTGCTTGAACTTGGTGGTGGTCTTAATGCTCTTACAATATAGTTTTGTTAATGTGTCTGTCTGGTATGGCAGGCATCAGAGGGAGCTTTGCTGCTCATTCCTTATGGAGTGACTGTAGCAAAAGTACCATGTAAATTTTGACTAATAGCAAAAGTACCCTGTAAATTTTGCTAATACATACTAGATGTATTAGCGTACAGCTAGTCACTTTACACTAAATTATATTGTTAGTGAATTTTCACTCTTTCTCAGTTAAAAAAAGCCTAGTGTGCTGAAGTTAATAGAAATCATGGCATAAATATCCTTGGGAACGATGAGGTAGTTTGTGGGAAGGCAGCTGACAACAGTTCTAAGGAGATACTTAGTTAATCATAATGCCAGTGAGGGAGGTTTTGTTTTGAGAACTATCAAAATTTTGTCTAATAAGGACTTCTATGTACCACCACTAAAATCTGGATGTTTAATGGCAATAATAACATTGAAGCACCGGGAACTTGAGATAAGTCACAAGATGCAGCTGCCAGTGGAATGTGCTGTTTGTCCTGTCGCCAGCACTATCCATAATACTCTTGAGCATTTAGTGGTATATATTTTCCTTCTTGATAGTATGTATGGTTTCATGTCAAACCACTGCCAGAAGCTGAAATTGTCATTTTGTGTCTCTGAGGAGAACTAAGCAGGCCGAGTTACTCAAATTCTTGCAGATCTCAGTTCTTTTCTAGTCCTGCAACAGCCATCCTGAAGGAAGGGGAGGGAATATAACAAGCCTCACTTAATGAAAAAGGCAGTTCTGCACTTTATTGGTTCAGCTACGTGGTTGACCCTGTCCTGTTCCTTCCCTTCGGTCATCTCTATCATCATCTCCTTGCATGTGGTGGTGCAGTAACTCAGTACCTACATCAGAGCTTACCTCTCATCTGCTGGTATCTCTCTGACTGAAAACTGCTGGCAGGGAACCTGCAGATGTCAAGAAGACAGGAAAAACAGGTGTTAGCTTATTAAAACATTTTTTTTTTCTCTGTCATTGGAATCATGCACTGAAATCCATGCTGGCTTGTTCTATTTGGAGATGTTAACCTGTCCTTCCATTTAAAGTGATGCTCGTGGGGAATGTGAGAACACTACTACTGCTATGCTTCTGCATGTCACGCAGGGCTTAGGCTGATCCCTGAGAGTGAAGGGTAAGAAGGAATTATTCACCAGTCTGCCACGCCTGAGAAAAGCATGAGAAACCTCAAGCTGTGCCAAGGCTCCAAACCACTTGAGAGAGGTGAGATGTGCCTCTCCTGGAAGCCAGCAGTGTCAAAGTTCCAGTGCTAGCCTATTTGGTTTTCAGCTCCAGCTAAGTGTATCCTGACCCACACTCTAACCTCCTCAGCTTTTTGAGTGCCTCCTCTACTTAGAAGCAGAAGGACATCTTTTAGTACATTCTTGCTTATTTCTTATTTTTTTCTTTCTGTTTATCTCACAGATCCTTGAAAAAAGAGTTGAATAAGCAAGTGGTTTTCCCACCCTTGCTTGCTTTTTGTGGGAGGGAGTTTCTTTTGCAAAACTATGTATGCATTATGTATGGCATTACGCAGTGTACTTCATGCCAGCACATTTTACTTAGTTAATGATTTTTTTTCCTCAGAATGGTACTGCTCATGTTTTCTAATCATGCTAATAATAGTTGTAAATAGTTGCAGCCATTACATTCAATTCTCTTTGGAAAAAGAGTATTGCAAAAGCTCACCCATAGAGGGAAGCAGAATACTGTCTGAACTATAGGCTGCTTTTAAAAAATTATCCATGCTTCAGATGAATTCAACAAAGAACATCTGTTGTCTTAATTATAGCTTCTATTTCTAAGAAGTATGTTCTGTAGCAGATGAGAAAAATGTCTGACAGCTCATAATTCATAAAGTTATTGAGGTTTAATCTGATAGAATCTTATGAACAGAGTTTCTTCCCAGTACAGGCATTATCACTTCCCTTTCAACTGATGATAGAAACAGGGCTTTATGAAATATTAAATTAATAAGTGTGAAACATGATTATCAGCCACTATTGAAAGTATTAAACTGTTATGAAGGAACATAGTTCTCTATACTATGTTGCTTTGTGGTTTTGTTTTTCTGCTTATCTCTGCAACTAAACTTTCCTCAAGCCAGACACAGTATTCATTTTTGTGACAGAGAAGGGTAAAAAGATCCTGGATTTCTTTCGGAGAATTGGTATCTTACTGAGTGAGACTTTCAATATCTAATCAGACTTTTTCTTCCTAGTCCTGCCATCTATTCTTGAAGAATTATTTTCTTGTACTAATCTGTATTTACCAGGGCTTGTTTCACCCCTTTTCACATAGCTGCCCCTTGTCCTTTTTAGCCCTGAGAGTGCAGCTGGCACAGCTTCATGAACGGGATGAAGAGAGGAATTAGTTCTCCTGGCCCGCAAAATTCCCTGCATAGTCACTATGCACATGATACTTTATCAACCAGAGCATTGCTTCCATGTGTGCTGATAACCCTGGGAAGCATCTAGGCAAAGTAGGTCTCAGTTACAACATTGATTTATGCAGGTAACTTTGTCTTTTTGACAACTATGTGTAATTAGGATAAAATGAAGTAACATTCAGATTTTTTTCTGACCATTTTAGATTTAGTGGGTTGGACTATAAATGGCCCAATCTTAATATACGTGTGTTTACCCTTCTGAAAAAATGACTGCCTTATTCTGTTAAGTGTCATAATATTATGACAAGTTTTGTACATTTTTCTATAAAAGTAGGTTCAAGGTCCCTTTTTCAACTGTATAGGTTATGTTGTTAGTACCTATCTTGCACAGAGGAATCTGGAGATGTTGGCTTTGTTTTGGGCAGTAAACTGGGACTGATGAGTCAGTAGATCATGCTCGTGAGAACTGCTGTTTTCATCCTTTTGGAATAAGCCCCTTGGATAAGTTGTTGTCACTCGGTGTTACTGATGTAGGATCACAGCAGAACTATGAATGCTTTACAAAGATATTTGAAATCTGAAAGTGTATTGCCAGAATACTGTTTTGCCATGAGGGTTAAATGTTGTCATTGATGCCCTTGAAAGGCTTTATTCAGTTCTGTTTTATTCAGATGATCCATCATTGAAGACAGAGAAAAAAGAGGAATAACAGCAGATGTAATAAACTGTTTTCTCAGTACAGATCTGTATTTCCTGACTAAAATCTTCAGTGTTCTGTTAACAGGGAACATGTAAATCAAGTTACCACTTTGTCCTCCAGTTCATACCCAACACCTGTTAGCCAGTGGAAGAAGCAGACTGTACTAGGTACATAATATTCAAGGATTATAAATGGTAGTATTTTAATTCTGCTTTGCAGTTGTACCCTAGTAATTTAAAGTCACCAGCAGGCATCATTTTCCATATTTCTTTTCATAGCTCTGGGGTCATTCATATCACAATAAATACTGAGTCTCAGACATTTTTTTGCCTCTATAATAAATGGACTTTTTCTGAGCTCAAAGGCTCATAGTGTTGGTGGGCATGTGCTGCAATACTCTTCACCTGTCTTCAGTTCTCCTGAGTCTAGTCTTCTCTACTGCCAAGGCTTCTGTGATATTCTGAGTCTGCACCCTGCCTGACTGATGACATCTCACAAAAGTAAGAGACAAGTAATAGTTGGCAGACTTATTAAGCCGCTTGTAATGATGTGTCAAATTCATGGATGCTTAAGTCTCTTTAATATTTTTCCATGAATGGTGTTGTGTTTTAGAAATCTTTTTAAGGAAACCAGTACTGGCGAAACAGCTCTTCCTCCTGACACTTTAAATGGCGATTTCAACCATTTAAAGTAGCACTTAACTGTAGCCAAACAAAATCATCTCAGTAGGGACTAAGAGATATTCTCTACCAACAGTTGCAGCTGAATTTGCTATCTGTTGCAATCCTTGATTTATTTAAGACACACAGTAACACTGACTTTCTCTTCACTCTCACCTTTTTGTCTTTCATCTTTGCCCAGTGAAAACCCTTTGCTAATGGCAGTTGGGCAGTTCTGAACATTGTTCTTTTGGTAAATACAATTAGGTTATCTGAAAATGCAAATGTCAAGGCAAGGTTGAGCTCTTCAAATCTCAGGGTGAGTTGCTCTTTGTTATTTAATTAATACCAGACTTATCTTTTGTGTTGGTCTGACACTGAACCCAAAGCACAGATCTCTATGGAAAATTTCTCCAGAGTTAAGAGCTGAGAGGTTTTTTTAGTATTTCATACTGTTGTACTGAAACTTTTTGCAGGAACTCACTACTTTTTTAGACTGTTAAGAAACATTTAGTAGATCACAGAATTCCCTTTCATTATGAGTTAAGTGTTTTTTGTCAGTAAGGCTCCTTTC
This sequence comes from Geospiza fortis, assembly GCF_000277835.1. Classification (NCBI taxonomy): domain Eukaryota; kingdom Metazoa; phylum Chordata; class Aves; order Passeriformes; family Thraupidae; genus Geospiza; species Geospiza fortis. The sequence goes on from NW_005054526.1 coordinate 686,743, forward strand.
ACTCAGACATTTTGTGAGGCTCATGTGACCTTTTCTTCCCCAGCTGATTACAGCAGGTGCTGAGAGGGCTGTGATGGCTGAGGCTCAGCATCTGTATCAGCTGACACCACAGGGCCAGGAAAAGCTTCAGGTTGTGCCATCATCTGTATGATGGTGTACCTCCTAGTGCTTTCCACTTTTCCAGGGTCTGAATTTGTGTTTCCGTAGGCATGGCTTTTGGTGTGTTCCCAACACAATCTCCTCAAGCTCTGCTGTCTCTGATGTGGGAGTCACTAGCAGCCAGCGCCCTGGAGGAGTACATGGGACAGCTCAATACATACCACTGCCTGAAAGGCCTGCAGAACTGCCAGACAGCCCTCATTTCCAATGCATCTTCACTGGAATTCAACATTGTATACTGAAAAGCTGTTGAATTCTGACAGTATGGATCCTCATTGAAATTCAGATTCTGTTTCAAGGAAGATGGATGATAATAGGGGCGCATTATTTTAATTCCATTTCCCATACCTAGTAGAGTAGAGTACATAACTGCTGAAATAATAGTATTTCAATCAAGAAAGTAAGCTCCTGTGTTTCCCAGAAATTCCAATAGCAAGCATGGGTGTTGAACTATGTAAGAAACCCCCATTGTCCGCAGCTGGTAATGCATTATACTGATGGTGCTGCTGGCAGAAGTATTTTAGGTGCTTGAGCAGCCATCATTTCTTTACAGTTTGTTGTCTATTCTTGTTGGAGCATTATCACAACTTGCTTGACCATGATCCTTACCTTTGCATTTCTTCTTCTGCATTAATTAATATGCTAATGTTTAATATAGCTCATTTAAGTACTGGCAAAACCTTTCATGTCTGGAGTTATTGTATGACTTCCAAACAAAGGACCTGTGTAAAGCTACAGAAAATCATTATGATAAGAGTATATCTGCATGCACCATAAGTATTGTGATCATCTTAACACCTGAGCTCTCAAGTAGAAGACTTTTATATAGAGCTGTGCTGTCATCAAAAGTGCAAAATGCGTGCACAAACTTTACTGCCATTTCTGGAAAAATAAGAACATTCTGGAAAAATAAGAATATTCATGGAGTAGTCTTAATTCAAAATTAAATTCAAGTAGAGTTAGTATATAGTTCCTGTAATTATTTAGAAATTAAACTCCCTTTCATGCTATCTACTGTACATTTTAAGGGGTTTTATTATATATGTTTTTAAATTTCATTCTTCTTCTAGCAGTAATGAAAGATATGTCTCAGAATCATCTGAAGCCAAATTGCGGCTTTAAATTTCCACTTGTCGTTGCCAGGTACTAACTCTATATCTTTTTACTGAGAACCCTTCCAAAAGGTGCAGCTGTGTGCTGGTTTCGTCTTGCACTTTGTAGCTGTGCTGGCAACCCTTGAATGTAAGGTATGCTGTCATCTCCCACACACTGCCATTGCCTTAGAGCTGTTCAGTCCCGTCTGTAACAGGGAGAAGGAAGAGTTTGCAGATTGGAGAGAACTCTTGATTTGTGGTTCATCTCATTGATTCTCACTGTGGCAAGGTAAAAATAGAGCTAGTGGAAAACCCAGCTTTTATCAAGTGTTATCAGAAGCTTCCTTACGATCTGGAGACCCACTACTAGACCTAGGAAGAAGACAGTTTTGAGAACCATTATATTTTGGAGACCCTGGGATTAAGGGAAGAAAAAAAAAAGAACAAAACAGAGACATTTGGGGGAAAATATTGTTTTAATGAAAAACTGATACAGGATTTTAGCAAAGGCACGTACAAATTTGCTCAAATCCTTTAGAGTGGATATGGTTCTTCGAACATCTTTGCTGCCCTACAGCATTCTTCAAAGAAAAAGACTACTTTGAAATCAGGTACTAAATGCAGGTTGCATGTGAGGTTTTTTTCAGTTGTCTTTTACTAAAACTGACCTATCTAAAAAGTCTTCCTTTCCCACTGCAAATCTTAACATGCATTCTGGGTTTTCTCCTGGTACACGTAATCTAGAATCAGGACTTCTTTAATCATAACTTCTATTCTGGCTCTTGAAGTAAAAAAAAAATTATTTTTCCAGAAATTAGGTGCAGTTTTCTTAGTTTAGCTGCTGAGATTTCCCCTCAGCATTTTGAAACTGAAGCACACTGTTCCCAAATTGGGCTGTCTTCTCTATAAATGTAATAAAGTGGCTTCAGTTCTTTGAGTACTGTTGAGTTTTTTGGATTTTTTTTCTGACTACATGTGTCTTGTAAAGCCTTTTGCCTTTAAACAAACTTAATTTTCTATTTTTGTGGAAAAGGTGGGAAATTTGAAGCAAAAGTCAGTATGATATGTGTTAATTATATTGAAGGTGACACAGTGAGTGGAAAATCCTAGAATAGGTGGGAGGTTAAATGATTTTAATTTGTTCATGCTGTCTTCGACCTGCTGATGAAGTGAATGTTTTTCTTCTACATTGCTGAGCATTGTAACTATGTGACTTAGATGTTTTCTTCTGTAACTCTGAAGCTGCTGATAACTGCAGGTTTTGGACCTGTTTGTGTCTTTTTGCTGTAGGTAATAGGTATATTTTCTAATAGGTATGTTTCTAATAGGTATATATTCTTAATAGGTATTTGTTGATGTCTTGCCATCAAGGCACAATTTGGTTAATGGAAGGAAGCACTGTGCTGCTCAATAGCCTAGACGGGCCATCCCTGAACTGCCAAGCTGTCACTTGATAAGGTCCAACTGTCTGTCAGTTTTGACTTCTATCCTCTGTCTCTATTTATCCTTCTTTGTCTCTTTCCTCTGTTTCAGTTTAGGCTGCTGACTGTGGCTGCATGTTGCCTCCATCTGGAATTAGGAAATGAGCATCTTTGTTCAGAGATGGTGCAATTTTGTTGATGTTATGAAAGAGGGAGGAATTAACTGTAACTAGCTCCCTCAGGGACCAGAAAGTTACTTTCATAGGTAAATTTATGTAAACTCTGTTCTTAAAACATATTCTTCCTCTGCTACCATGTAAGGGATCCATTTTAAGCCCTTAGCATTCACTTGAGTCTACTAGTATCTCACAATCTGAGAATTTTCATAGCATACCCTTTGAAACTACTCTAATCTTTCATTTATTATTTCAATAGATTTGTCCATATCATAAGATAGATACATAGTTTGAGGTTGAAAAGAACTATTTGATTTGAATATTACAAATCTGTTGGTCTGTATTTCAGTATGCCTCAGCAGAGGCTACTTAGAGTGCAGCATTTTCCATTTGAGCCCATCTTGTGTTCATGAAGCAGATATAAAAGAGATGTTCCGAATGGAATCTGAAAGTGATTTGAAGATGGAAAGAATTGAAAAGTCCATTTGCTCCCTGAGTAGCTTGTTCTAGCTTAATATACCTATATAACATGCTTGCATTGAATTTAGCTTAATTGGAGTGTTATACTAAATCAACTATCTGGCAGAATTTTGGAGTTTATTATGTCTACTCATTGGCCTTTTTCAGCTCACAAAGGTGCCACTAAGGAAAGAACCTATCTTCTAAAAAACTGTGCAGATGATCCTTCATTACAGTGCTGTCTGCTGTCTTTTGTTGCATTATATGAGCCTAGTTTTCGGTTTTTCTTTATTTTGTCCAGGACTTATAATGACACTAGCATGTAGACATGTTACTTGTCCTTGCAGAGTATGGTATCAGCTGTTAGAGCTCTTTGGATCTGTGGGAGTTGTTCTTATTTTCCTCAAGTCATTAAAAAGCATCAGTAGGGCAGATATCTGAATAGGCAACTCTTTTTAAACTCCTGAATGGTTATCTTCCAGGCCCCCTATGTTAAACTGTTACGACTAACAGATGTTTTTCTAATACCTTCAGTTATGAATGGGTTAGGAAAGTATTTCCATCATTACAGTACCATAATTTTCCTTCTTTTTGCCAGTATGCTTCACTTCTATTACTGCTATTGTCTTTCATTTCACTCCTCATCCCTCTACACTTCCAAACTTCTGTCCCTTCCTTGATGTCCTACTGTTTTTTAAATTTGTGCTGGTTTTGACTGGGGTAGAAGTAATTTTCTTAGTAGTAGCTGTCATTGGGCTGCATTTCAGATTCACACTGGAAACAGTGCTAATAGCACAGGGATATTTTAATTACTGCTGAGTGGGATTTATACAGTGTGAAGGCCTTTTCTGCTTCAGACCCCACTTCACAAGTGAGGAGACAGGGAGTGCACAAGAAGTTGAGAAGGGACAGAGTCAGGACAGCTGACCACAACTGACACAGAGACATTCCATACCGCAGAGCACTGTGCTCAGCAGTGCTTCTTCTGAGGGAAGAATAAGAAAGTGGGAGATGCACAAAGTGATGGTGTTTGCCTTCCCAAGTCGCCATTACCCAGTGATGAAGCCCTGCTCTCCTGGAGATAGCTGAGCATCTGCATGCCAATGGGATGAATTAATACTTTGATTTGCTCAATTTGCTTTTGTATGTGGCTTTTGATTTCCCTGTTAAACTATCTAAACCTCAATCGGCTAATTTTGTCACTTTTACCCTTCTGACTCTCACCCCTATCCCACCAGAGGAGAGTGCCTGAGCAGTTGTGTGGGACTTGGGGCTGGCTGGGGTTAAACCACGGCAAAATTGTTTGCATTTTAATGAAGTTACGTAATTCAAAACAGGGTGAATTAGCCAAAACTGTCTGTTCTCTCTTTCTCAGTTGATTTTTTTGTTGTTGTTGTTATCTCAAAGCTTTTAGTTAAGCTTTTAGTTTTCTCTTTTCATAATTTTCTGTGGGTTTTTTTCTCCTTCTACTTAGTTATCATCATTTTGTTTCAGTCTTCTGAAAATAGGGGTGGAGGGTGTGCATATATGTATTTATGCATATCCTTACAGGCACTTTTGTGTGTGTGTGTGTTCAAGAATTGCTCTCTTCCATGGTGAGTTTAATTGAGCAGAGATCACCATTGCTTAGGTAAATGACAATTTTTGCTTCAATGATTAATTTTTTGTTTATCAATCATAATCCATCAAACCATGCCAGATGGTTCTGGCAGTAGTTTATGTAAACATTTTTGTTTCCAAGTGTTAAACAGGACCACTCTAAAACTTTTGAATTATTCTTTTGGCAAAAATTGTGTATTTAGAGATAGATCGTTCCTCACAGAGCCAGAACATACCTTTAAGAGTGTGTTCTCTCCATTAAGAAACCAGATTGCATGAAAACTGACTTTGTATAAAAGCTGTGTGCAGTTTTGTTTGAATCTGCAAAGTGCCCCTTTCCAATTATACTGCTATTTATTCCTAACCAGTCCATATAGAAAAGAAAATCCGTGCTTCAAGTAAACTATACTGTTAATAGTATAATGCTTGAAAATTGAAATGCACAGAAGTTACTGAGCTTGTGTATGAGTGTGAAATACTTGTTTCTACTGCTGTTTCAGGCCTTTTTAAGTCTGTTTTACCCAATGGATCAGGCACTCACAGACAGTTATGTGTTAAATAGCTCCTTCACTTGGTGCACAGTGTATGTAAATATCTCAGACAGAAAGACTTTTTCTTTCCTTGCTTGCATTTTATTTCTGCACATCCATAGATTGCAAACTTTTATTGCGTTTTCTTTTCCTAGACAATATGGAGAGTGAATGTAGGACTGAGGTCCCTGAAAGAAAATGCTATAAAAATGGAATTGTCATAATTTTTATTCCATTTTTTTATTAAGTATGGAGTTTGTTTTATCATACAGCACTGACAACCGGGATGTTTGTTCTGTGATTACAAACTAACTAGTTGCATTACATGTCATGATTTTCATAAAAGTAGTTGCATTCATCTGCAGCTTGGCTTATTTTTCTTCTTTTTTTTTACAGCTTTTTCACTTCCAGACCTTACAGAGCAGTTCACACCTCCTGATGTTGCTCCACCAATTCTTGTCAAGATAGTAGAGACAATTGAAAAGAAAGGTAGGCTGAAGAATGATCTACCAAAGTGTTCAGTTGCTTATGTGAAGCAAGACTGCAGAACTGGATCCAGAGCTGGCATGTCCTCTTTCTAGAACTGATAATGCATTGCATTATCATCCAAAATAATCTCCTTTAAGGTTTGTTGCAGTGGTTTTTGCTCATTAGAGGCTATTTGGACTGTAGGAGCAAAACCAAAGCTTACCTCAAATGGCATTTAATAATTAATATAAGTATTATTGGAAAGTAAGGGAGAAGGGTTTGGTATTTTCCTAACGAGTAAGCACCTTTAGTTGGTTATGTAAATGCCAGCATAACATTGAGTTGGTGGCACAGGGAAAACAGTAATGTTTTGCCCCAAAAGCAGGGGAAAAAAGAAAATAATAAAATATGAAAAGGTTTCAAGAACTGGTTTTATTCTTCAGGAGCCAATTCTTTATTGCTGATCTATAATGAGCCAGACAGTGTTATTTTTATGGTTTTTTTCCCTCACCTGCTTTCCTGTGTTGATGTCTCTCCATCCTTTTGAAGCTTTCCTCTTTCTTTTACAATGTCATACTTCTTTTGCCCTATTTATATCTTCCTGGCACCTCCTCTGATGTGTCTTTCATAGTGCTGGTGAGGTAAGGAGCAGCTCTGTGAGTCCTTCTCATTTATGGGCCTTAAGCTGGGGAACAAGAGCAAAAGAGGTATTCTGATGAGAATCAGGCTGCTGTCCTTGGGGACATGGGTTCTAACATACTCCTCTGGCACTTTAAAAGAGTGTAAGCCTTTCCTGAAAGAGTAGAAGCTTGCTGATATCAGCATGGAGGGCCAGTATTTAGCACAAGTGTGCATAAGGAGCTACTGCTTTCAGGAGACACCACTGACAGTGTTAAATCTTCAGTGCTCTGCATCCCTGCATATGGTCTCTTTCCTTCTGTCTTCTCTATTTTCACTGATGTAGGAAAGTTGTAAACAGTATCTTTCATGTGAAAACACTTTACTGATGTCTTCTCTAACAATTCAGGTGAATTGTTATATCGCAATATGTGATATATACAGATACTTTCTCTGACACTGGTGTGAATCTCTTTCTTAGTCTTTTATAACTGTCCACTGGCCTTTTATAGTTGGCCAGTGGACAGTTCTACAGAATATGATGCCAGCATCTCTGATCTTCTTTGACCATCTCTTTCTGCAGACACAGCAGCTTGAGTGCACAAAGAGGTGTCTTACAGCCTTAAAAAAACAATCACATTCTGTAGTGTGGTAGGTGAAAGAATGTTGCTAGTTTATACTGTAAGTACTTACTGAACAAAACAAAAATATTTTGCATCAGGGCAACAGTCACCAAAATAGTAATGCTTTCCTGAATGCATTCTATCGATTTTGTTTTGAAGGTCTGGAGTACTCAACTTTGTATGGAGCACAAGGCTCAAGCAGCGCAGTGGAATTAAGACAAATTTTTGAGTGTGGTAAGTACAGTTCTCTTCCTTAAAGCACTAACCAGATTTTGTGGTCAGACCACTCTCACTCATGTGCTGGTTCTCAATAATATACTATTAAAAAGACATATATAAATAAAAAAGTTTTTCAACTTCTGCACTTGATATGCAAAGTATTTTTCACTTTTACAAGTTGTCTTTTTTCATGGCTCAACTGCACCTTTTTTTTAAGAGTATTTATTTTTATCTCTTGTTGTCTCACTTGTTCAAAGACTGACAGTTTAGCTGTACTGAGAAAAACGTGGTGTTTTGTTCAGAAGCGAGGTAAAGATAGATTAGTCCTGAAAGGCTGCAGGTTATTATTTTGTAAACAAATGGCCAGCTGTTTACATACAGTTCTGTGGTGCATTTTTTTTGTCCAGTAGGTGGCGTGTCAATAGCGGCCCATTATCTACCTGCTACAGAGTGATACTGAAGAAAGACAGTTGAATTAATATTGTAGGCTGAGTTCTCAGACAGTAAAATGCAACTACACCACATACCCGTTCAAGTTTCCTGAATCCTGTATATTTCCTCTTCTTTTTTTGGTATACTTAATTTCTTCTTCAGGACAGAATATCCTGGCATGGCAGCACTGTTTCAGAATGAGAGTAGGAGGAGAGTTTGACCACGACTTGGCAAGCTGGGGTGCAATGTGTGGTGTGAGCTTTCATTTGCCTAAAAGAGTGCAAAAATACAAGGGGTAGAAAATGGAAATGGTTACATGCCTTGTTGCCAAAGAGACAAAAAAAGCAAACTCACGCAGTGATTTAGTCTCCTAATTTTTAATAATTGCAAACATTAACAAAGCGAATAAGACATTATACTCTGAGTTGTCTGTTTTTTCAGAACAAAGATGCTGATTGTGGTAGGAGTGAAGAATTGTATGTGTACAAGCAGGGAGAGAAGATAGGCATGTGGTGCTAACAGCCTCATGATAGTAGCAACCTCTTCAGTATTGTGTTTATGTTTTTCAGCCTGCATAAATCCAGATTTTTGGTGGCACCAATACAATTGCATTTCTTTATTTATCTGAATCCTTCCTTAAGTCTCGAAACCGCGCTATAATTTTTGAAAGGTTTATCTGTCCCTTGAGATTAAAAACTCATGGTTTACATGTATTCCCACTTAAAATGTTATTAGTTTTGAGTAACAGAATCAGAATTTTTCCCTTTAGTAAAAGTGTCTCTTTCTGACTTCTCTTTAAAATAGGATTAGGATCTTCAGCTCAGAGCTGGTGCAGTGAGTATCCAGGTACAGGGATAGAGGCAGATCTATTTCCTCTGCCTGCTGTTTTTGAATTAGCAGAATGCTGATTCAGAGAGCAAAGTTAGCTTTGGTCTCAAAGTTGTGAACTTGCATTAGTGTGCTGTTCTGCTAGTAGTTAAAATATTCTCCATTTTTTAATTGGATAACTGTCTGTTAGCATCAACACAATACTATCTAGCTCCAAAATCAAAGCTGATTTACATCTTGTCAGCTCAGCAGATGGAAGAGTTCGGGTCTGTTTATGATATTACACCCAGAGAGTTGCAGAATAAGTATATTCTACTCATGTATTCATTATAGTAATTTGGGACATACTTCAGAGAAATGGTCAACAATGAAAATGCATGATTCAACTTGGCTTATGAAATAAAAAACAGTCAGTAAGCAGCAGAAGTAATGAAAGCTATTTCTTTAAGAATCTGTGGATTCTCTGACACATAATTGCTCTTGCAGAAATCATTCCCACACTGCAAGTTTTATATAATTTAAGACATTTATTATATCTTTTCTCTCATGCAAATTCTTTGGTGTCTGAGAAGGTTTGAGCTCATACCACAAGCTCTTTGTTGGGGAAAACAAAGGAGGTGGAGGAGCACTAAGTTTCTCACTACCCCGTCTTGGCTGCCTTATTTCACAGTATTGGTAGACACACCATTTATTTGAGTCCTCTACCTCCCTGTTCCCTTTGTTTAAAGTAGACAAACAGATTCAGTAGTTATTTTACCAAGAATCTTGCTAGATAGAAGGTTGATCAGTATTCATGCCTCCAAATTCTTGTACAAAATAAGGATCTTTTTGTATACACTTAGGACTTTGCCAGAGTTTCATGTTATAGGATGAACCCTAACCTTGCTTTCACTAAATAAGGATTTTTGTATTTTCCCATTTTAATTTTTGCTGCTGATATTCTTTGCTCCAACACTAACAAGTAGTCCTTTATGTGACACTACCAAACCTTATCCCAAGTCATAACTATCCTGGAAGGGTATCAGGTTTTACAAGATAAATCTCAACAGCTGCATAAAACACCAAGCACACTGTTCTGCACGTGTATATTTGTTTCAACTTACTTACATAAATATTTGCAGACTCGGATCCCCAAGATGTTAATCAAACTTTTAGTCATAATAGAAGTAGCTCCTTGTAGAGAAGCTGCATTTGGCCAAACCTTTGATTAGTACTTACTTCTTACACAAAATATTTACACATAAAACAGAGACCTGTTAAAAATATTCTGATGTTTCATAACATTGCCAAGATGCAGCAAGTCACTACCATTACTGTGAGTTCAGCTCTGAATTGTATGTGGCAGAAGGCCACACACAGTTATGGAAACCATTTGGTTCATCAGATGCCAAGGGACTGGGCATGGTGTTGAACTCTGTGTGTTGTTCTTCTCAAAGACGTTCTTTGGTGTCTTAGGAGTTGTTCCCCATGAACCAGATGTAAGTTAGCAATTTTTGCTTGTTGTGAGCTTGTATATTTTTTCCACTTTCTGAAGTCTAAAAAGCATGTTGCTCTTTCCCTTTAGATGCCTCTTCATTAGATTTAGAGACATTTGATATTCACACTTTATCAGATGCTCTCAAGAGGTATATCCTGGACCTGCCAAATCCCATCATTCCAGCAGCTGTTTACAGTGACATGATTTCTGTATCTCAAGGTATGATTATGAAATTATTTCAAATATCAAACAAAAAGGCTTTTATTAAAATTCTGGATAACTGGTGGTACAGCTGTTACAGAACAGCAAAAATTCTACACAACCTGGCAGCATCTCAGAAGCCATAAATATACCTTTACCCTTTTCTATGAAAACTGTTTCAGTTTAGATCTAGACGTTATTCTGCATTATTTGGTTACTTATTTAGGCAAATATAATGTAAAATATAAGGGATAACGCAGTTCTCTTCATTTTAGTAAGTAGAAATACTGTAGAAGAACTGGGGGAAAAAATCAAGGACTGTATACAGAAAGCTAATTTTTAACTTTTTATCAGTGCTGACAAAGTAAATGTATTAGAGGTCATGTAGTGCTGTGTTACATTGGGGTTGCAGATTATGAAGTGAGAAATACATGCATGTGAGATTCGTCATCTACAGTGATCATTTCAAACAAGTACAGCTTATAAGCTTTCAGCACATGGGCCAAGTATTCTGTTATATATCTCAGGACAGGATATTGTTACTGGTAACCTTCAAAGTTAGAACAGCACCTGTGAGACTTATCTAGTGCATCTCAGAATTACCCAATCATGTGTGACGCTAAACACAAGACAGACTTCTACCAGTACACTCTGAGCACATTGTGGTTTTTACCAAAATGCATATCTGTTTCCATTTGACTTTTAAATACTTGTTCTTTACTCTTCCCTGAGCATTTTTCTTATTTTAAAAGAAGATATCTTTTGGTTCTAATGAAGGACAGATTTTTTTTTTCTGTAAAATTGGTGTTTTTAAAGGAACCACATATAGTTTCATTTTACTTGAATGTTTCTGTGCTGGTTTCAAGAACCATTTATCTGTTTGCTTGCAGAAGTGCAGAGCTCAGAGGAATATGCTCAGTTGCTGAAGAAACTGATCAGATCTCCAAATATACCTCCTCAGTATTGGCTCACACTCCAGTATTTGCTCAAACATTTCCTCAGAGTTTGTCAAGCCTCCAGCAAAAATCTCTTGAATGCAAGGTCTCTGGCTGAAATTTTCAGCCCTCTGCTTTTCAGATTCCAGATAGCAAGGTATGTGGGTCATCTTTACCATACTTTGTACTGTAAATATGAATTAGTTATATACAAAATAAGATTAATTAAATAATTTTCTGACCTTATTTCTGATGTGAGGGCGTTGTGGTAAATTCTTTCTATTTTTTTAAATAATTTAAAGTAAACTTGTGTATTTCTCCTAGTTCTTACTGCCTAATCCATCTCTTGCAGCTCTGATAATACAGAACACCACATAAAAATCCTAGAGGTTTTAATCACAAGTGAATGGAACGAGAGACAGCCCGTACCAGGTAAAAAATATTTTTAATTTTAAAAGTTATATGTTCTCTTAAATATTAAAATTTAATTTAATGACAGTAAATGCTTGCAGTTTTTTCCTATTTAAATCAAACTTAATGCAAAACAAAAGTGCACAATTTCAGAGATAAGCAGAAGTTGTGTGTTTTATAGTGGTGTGCAATGTTTGTTTTATAAGAAATAGTATTTTTCATTAAAATAATTTTAGTGCCAATAGTTTGTCCAGCCTTAGGACTTTTGTTCTCTTTCAGTAAACAGCAAATTGTATTTTGTGAGTTTTTGAAGACCTGTAAACAAGTAGAATGCATATCATACAGTGGTGGAGGGGCTAATTCTTGGGATTTTATTGAACTCTCAATTTACTCCCAGGCAAATTTTCTTAGATTTGCTATACCCTATGGAGACACTATTTACATACACATATTTTTTAATCCAGATACACAAAATATTTATTTATCAATATCAATAAATAATGTAAAAAAAATTAGGAGCCCATCCAGGAAAGTTAGTTCCTACTTGTATTGCTTCTGTAAGTTAGCATCTAATTAAATCAACAAATAGTAAACACACCTCTAATTTATGCAAAATCCCTGGGTTTGAATCAAATATTCAGTAGAAGCAAGGCAGAGTTGCTAACTATGTGCAAAGGAAATTATTAATGCAGAGAACTTTACATATTAGCTGAAAGCAATTCCTTTCACAACTTATTAACAGAGAATAATCTAACAAAGGGAAGGGTGAACATTGTACATCCCATACCTTTCCCACCTCTGTAGTCAAACAACAAAATAAAGTTCATGGCAGTAGGATTTTTAGCATTACTTAAGTTTTGAAGAGCTAGAACACAGCAGAAAAGTGCTTTATTTCCTGTATTTCAGGTAGGCACATTGTATAATCCTCTTCATCAGCTAATGAAGATTAATTTTAAATGGCTAAAATTTTTGTTCCCAATACTGTGTTTGAAAGACTTTTCTAATCTTGCCAGTTCTGTTAGTTAGGAGACTTTCCCTTATATTTTGTGTAGATCTGTTTTCAGTTTGCTATTTAGTTTTGTTCAATTTTGGTGAAGTAGTTAACAGAGATTTCCAGAACTACTGTGTATTTTTCTGCCTAATGCTTTGTAACAACTAGGAGAGTCCAGACTTACAGTATTTGTCATGTTTTACTAAGAATCAGCAAATAGCTGCTAATTGTTAAATTATTGTCTTTGTCACATGTTGCAAGCCCTAAAAAGTAAAACAGATTCTAATAGTCTGAAGCTAATAGCATTTTTGTAGTTACATGTTTGCAAATGCTTTGGAGTATGTAAATATATATGTCTCGAAGCTGGTTGGGAGGTTACAAAGAGAGAGTCAACAGTTCCTTCCGTTTCAAAGCAAGAATTTTATAAGTTTCATTTAAGAGATCACTTGGTTGCTTATCTGCCCAAGTTGCTTCATGTGAGAAAGGTATAAAAGTGAAAGGTGTTGATGTTAGAACTACTAATGAGAACAAGGAATCTAGTCATTTTGAGAGTGTCATTAGAGTGCTTGAAGAAATGCCATTCTATCCACCAGATTTACATGATTTGACACTACATTAATAATTATAATGGAAGACCTGATTGTTTTTAATATTACTTCTGCATTAATTAATATAGCATGATGCAATAGTTTACTTTGACAGTCCTAGGATTTTTCATGTGATCTGTTACAAAAATAGAACTCCTTCCCTGTGCATTTAAGTCCATCATGTCTAGTAGAATGTTTTTAATAGAACATTTGCACATGTACGAATATGCTGGGAAAAAAACCTCAGAGACAAATTTTCAGGCTTTGTAGTCTGGTTAGCTAGTCTCTGCTCTCAGGCCTGTAAGGAGTTTGACTAATTTTCCAAAGTTGAATCTTACTAATATGTTCTGTAGGTTTGCAGGATTAGGTCATGCGTCCATTTCCACACCAATATCATTCAGTGACCTGAACATCTGGAGTGGTCTGTTTTTATTGTTCTCATAGAACTATAAAAAGCACTCTAAGATGTGTTTTTCAGAATTGTCGTCTTTAAGATTATTGCTTTTAGTGGCTTGATTTTCCATAAAGACTATTTAGACAGACTCTAATAAAAAGAAAATCCCAATAAAATATGCCTTCTTTATCATGTAAGTATTTTGAGAATTACAGTCTTAAATAGAACTTTACAAGTGGAGAATTAGAGAGGTCTTAAGCAGAAAGAAGTTTACTTATTGAAAATAATGTCATGACAACTAAGTGATAACAGGGAAGCTAGAGCTGCCAGGTTTCTTCTCTTTTTCACAGGCTGGAGTGATGGCTTCCTTCCTTCTTAATTCTTTTTGTTAAGATGAGAACATTCTGTCTAAAACAAGCTGTGCATGAAGTTCTAGTGGTATCTCATGCAGTATATAAATACATTAAATGTGGTGTTAAGAGATAACCAATCTGAATAGCAGGCAGATCTTTGCACAGCTGTGGGTTTTTTCCTTACCACATCACCCACTAATTATACTTGTTACCTGAAAACACTAGAAAGTAAGCAGCTGGACCTTACATCTTACTGTATTTTAAAATTTGTATCTTAAATTGGGCATCTTCAGTTGGACATCTTTTAGCTAGAGTGGTGCTTCTTGGATGTCATAACATGAATAAAATAGTTACTCCTAGACCATTACTTGACTTACCACATAACATGTGGATTGGGGTATTTTTTACTGTCATGGTGTTCATCAGCAAACTATAGATTCTAGTTTGTGGATTAAAATAGTGCTTAGTCCTACACAAAAATACTAATTTTAACAATACTTATTAATAGAATCGTAGATTTTTGTGTAGCAGATGAAGACAAGTAATGTTGCAGGAGAAATAAGGCTGGAAAAAATGAGATCAATTTTCTGATTCTTGTTTCATTCTTCAAGTTTGTCGGTAGGAAAGACAAAAGATGGTGAGCAAGGCAGGTGATTTTTGTATCCCATCTGAACATCCCAGCTTGATGTACAGCTGCACAGACTTTAAAGAGCACAGTGAGAAACAAAGTATAAGCCTCTAAGTGTGCTATCCAAAACAGTACTATTAGAAGAAAATATCCTAATTGTAACTTATATTTTAGCAAATAGTGCTGCTCAGGTCTCACAGAATCTCACACATCATACAGACTTGTGAAGGTAAATAGGCTATATTAGGCTATATTTGTAGGTATGGAAGACTGGGGTCATTTTTCAGTTAATTGTCAAGGATCTTAGAGGCTCCTGGTTTTTCTCCCTGGAGGTGGCTTGCCCTGGATGAAGATCCCAAAGCTGCCCATAGTAGGTGTAGTAAGGGCTCAGAGCAACAGGGTCTGTTTAACACTCGTAGCTGCGAAAGCAGGCCACACAGAGAAAGTTGGAAAGTAATTTTGAGTGGGGAGTTTAGGGAGACAGGAGTTCCTTTCTGGAGCTGGAGTGTGTGAGAATAATGTCTGTTTAAGGAAGGCAAAGAGGAAGTGGGATGTGGCGAGAGAGCAAGGGGATGTGGGGAGCTCATAGCACTGCTGGTGAAGAGCAGAAGAGGAGCTACAGCAAAGAGCTGCCTTGTATCAATGAATCAAAGCCTCCAACAGCCTGTGCACTGACTAGAGCTGAGCTGCTTTGTGTGGGCTGCCTATCCCAGTTTATTCCTGCTTCCCAGGCTTGTATGTAACATTGTAAATAACAGCTCAGACTGAAATACTGCAGCCTGAAGAAGCACTTTTTATTACTCAGAGCATCGTATGCAAGAATGAGTGAGGTAATAAGGCTGCCTTACATGTAACTGCTCACTTGTTGGGAATGAGGTGAAAGTCTTGGTAGCATCACCAAGGTGCATAAACTTTGCTTTTGGCTACAAAAAGTATTCACAAGAGCGGTGGCATAATAGCTAGAGCAGGGCAATGTGAAGGCTGATCCAGTTCCTCCTGGAATTTGATCCCTCCTCAAAGATACAATGCCTGTTGATACAGGCATTAGCCTAAGACCACAGTCCTGTCAGTAGTGTCCTGGGGACATAAACAAATGTGTAGGAATGCTATCAGTTGTCAGAACTTATCTGCATCATGTCAAAGTCTTGGCTGGACTGCCAGCAGCGCCGAGCGGGGTTTGAAGCAGGCAAAAGGCTGCGAGTGCCAGGGACAGCGGACGCGGTGCCCACGGCGGCCGGGGGACCGTGTGCATCCGTGTCCTACCCAGCAGAGGGCTCCCCTTCTAAGCTAATAAAAGCCAGGCTTTATCCCCGACCTAACGGAAACCACAGTGCTTGGCTAACCACCATACTTCGGAATGCTGTATCCTTGGTTTAAGGTTTCACACAAGCCAGTGCTTTACGTTTCTCAATAACTAATTGCAAGAATTTTATAAAAGTGAAACAATACGTGCAACATTATTCGCATTTTTACAGATTGTTTTGTCCATGTGCAGGTATGTATGTGCAAAATGTGGGAGCCTGTCAAAACTGCTAAGTTCTTTTCCTCCTTCAGACATAATATTTTAGGAAAAAAATATGCTGTGTTAATAGAAGAACACTGTAAATATGACTGCAAGGAATAGTAGGCTGCAAGTGAAATGGACACCACTCAAGATTTTGAAATTTAGATAAAAAGAAAAGACTTGGCAATATATCAAGGAAAATACAGGTGTGTGCATGCCAGTATCTCTTTTTGACAAGATACTTGTATCTCTCCTGCAGGATAATGAGGAACTCATTATCTCTGTGTGGGTATCTGTGCTTTTTTAATTGATAATGTGAACCAAGTTTGCATTGTCTTTTCTCTTCTGACTGTATACATCTGTATTATGGTCCTAAAAACCAAGAAATGTTCTCAAATCCTTCTATAATTTTAGCAGTAAAGTATATAAAGTACTATCTGAAGCTAAATTAGTTCAGAAACACTGGTTTCCATCTCCACTTGAAGTAGGCTGTACCTTTATGACTCTGCAGATTTAAATTATATTTAGAACTGACAATTGTTCGAGTAGGCAGAGACTAAAACTAGGGAAGCAAGGGATTGTTATAGATGAAGCCAATCAATCAAGTGCAAAACATCAAAATGTACTGCAGATATTTGGGATTTCATTATTAGGTACAAGTGGTGTTTCATAGTGTAAGAGGATTTTGGTATGTGAAGTATGAAGAAGGCAAAAATTTTTTTATACTATTTGACTGCCTTGATGAGCAACTAGCAATCTCAAAGAAATTCTCAGTGTTTTTATTAGAAATTCTCACTGTTTGCAAGAAGTGATAGGGAAATATTAGTCCCCTCCTCCCCTTTTGTTATTTCCTTTTGGAAGTTTAACTGGCAAAGAAGATAACCTCTGTGGGCTCTTCAGTTGCTGCTCTGTTCTTTTAGCAATTTTGATCTCCAACAAACACTAATGCAAGGAAAACAGGTTTAACCTTAGCTCCTCCCTTTTTGTACAGTCCATTTTCCCACCTGCCTGCCCAAGAAATGAACAATCCTGATGTACTGGAAACCACCATGGATACAGACAGATTTTTTTTTTTTATATATATATTTTTAGTATATAGGAAATTGATAAACATTCTCACAGCCTCAGACTAAGGGTCTTGAAGCAGCATCTATATTTGTGATCCAGCATGAGCATGTACAAGGTAATGCTGTGCTTGCCGGCAGGCTATTTTGCTTGCACAAGGCTGCTTCTACAGATACAGCTCTTTTCAAGGAAAATTTTTATTCTGTTTTTTTTCTGCAGTTAGCCACTTCCTGTATTTGGCCGTTCATGGTGCTTTTCTCATCTTCAATGCTGCATGCAGCAGCCAGTGATAGGGACTATTTTAAAGCTTCTTACAATGGTCTTCTCATTTACTTAGCTAAAATGAGAAAGTTAGCTTTGCATTGGCCACTTGTTAGTTGATGACAACTTTTACTTTGAATCTGGCTCCCATCCCCCAGCTGAAATTCCTGGCTCAGCAAATATTTGAACCTACCCAAGTTAATCATGAAACTGAGATCTTTATCTGAGAGGGACGTGCAAGCTACTGAGGGTGGTGGTTTCTTTTTTTTCTTCCACAGTACTGAAGTCAGGTTCACTTTTTAATGATGAACCAGAGTAAGTGGATACCTTCTGCACAGCACAGAGGTTTAAGCTGTTGAGAGAGAAGGCTTGGATTTTCTCACTGCAAGTTACAAGTCTTTTAGGGGGTTTTATGGAACATTAGTTGGAAAGCACAGCAATTGCTTTTTCTTCATTGCTTCAGAGAAGCTTCCTAGTAAATGGAGATATTAGGGTTTATTTTTAAAGAAGATTTTTATAAGAGGAAACCAATATTGGATTGTATTTTCGACTGTTTTACAAGAGAAATTATTTGCGATGCATAATTTACAAAGTAAGTGATTTTGAATTTCTGTGGTTTTTTCATCATCTTGTGGAAGTATTATACTGTAACTGATTACCAGGTAGAGCTTTAAAAGTTTTAAGATACATGGATTCAAGTCTAGTACTCAGTACCTCTCCAGGTTATATACAAAATGGGTAATAGCCTATCTGCCTCCTCTGTCTTTTCTTGCCTGCAGGCTAGGCTAGTCTGAACTGAGCACTAACCTGATTATACGAGTTTGTTCAGTCCTAGATTTGGCCACCAGTGAAACTCTAGGGAAGTAATTTTTCCTGAAAGTCTTTATTCAATGGAATAAAAAAAAATTACTGATCCCATATGAGACCTAAAAACAACGATGCAGTTCTTGTAGGAAATCTTTGTAGGTTAATTTAAATAATTACCTTGGCAAGTTAATTGTTTGGGTAGCAGGTAGGTTAAACCCTGAAGTTTAGCATTTAGACTTATGTGTGGGGTGATTCTCATTTTGGAAATTGAAAGAATCTTCGGAGCTTATCTACCTCAACAGGAAGGGGAGAGTCTACTTCAAAATGAAGCTTCTTAATGTACAAAGCAAACTAGCTTGCATCTTTTTGTATGTGTGTGTAGTCCAGACATGCTCTTGTATGTTGATGTTTGTCTGAAAGGGGTAACCTGCTCATGGGCACAGACAGTGGGGAGGTGAGGAGGGGCGGAGTGCAGGGTGAAATATTTGGAAATCATATAAATTGTGTTGATTTTTTTTTAATGTGAGATAGAACACATTTCAGCTGTTCCACAATTTCTTAAGGTGTAAGGCACAGATAGTTGCTACAGCTAGTTTTCGTTGTAGTTATTTTTGGTCTCTGGTTTTCTTCCCCCATAGATTATAGTGAGTATGTTGCTTTACATAGCATTCTGCTCTGAAGTTAATAGTCTATTCTGTCCATGTTTCTTCCAAGTGGTCAGAGAGAGTTATGGTCAGTGATGAGGGGAGTTAAGATAGAATATTTCTAAATGGTTGGAGTATGCTGCTGACCTAAAGTCAAGGGGCAAAGGAGACACTGACAAGAGACTCTTGCTTTTAAAAACAATTAACTTGATAAATATATCAATGAGAATAGGGCAGAGAAACTATGTGAAAAGGCAGACTAAATCTTATTGTATCCTCACAGCCTTTTTTGTGTTCAGCAAAACCATTTTTGAAGATTTTGCTCAGTTATGACTTTCCTCCATTGTTTGAGTGAATCAGCTGAATGTAAGATGACAATATTTTTGGATTTCAAAATTAATTAATATAGATTGATTTGAATAATAAAAGAGGAAGACATCTCTGCAGTAAGCACATTTTTATCATAATATAAACTCTATCAGTCCTATGTGCCCATAAAAATAGTAGAAGTACGGAGAGTTTAAAAACATAATCCATATTTCATTATGTGGATATATACATCTCTCTGTATGTTTGTGTAAAATGTGTGTAATGGATATACACACACAGTCATGCTCTTCTCTAATGCATCTCTAATATGTGCAGTAGATTTAGAATCCTTTTAAATATTTTTGAATGGCAAGCTTCAGGCATTTAAGCAGGAAGAGTGCACCTGAGATGTGACCAACCTGCTTCTGAAGGGAGCTGCCCTGTGTGTGAGTGTTGTGTGTGCCTGTGTCTAAGAGCTACGTGCTGCAGCATATCAGCCTTTTGTCATCCTGCCAGGATTGGACTGTACCATGCTGCAAAGTCAGGAAAATGAGCCAGGAATATGAGAGTCCACTTGCTCCTTTTGCGTGTAATACCAGCTTTATATTGCAATTCTGCTAAATAGAGATTCTTCCCAAAACTGAAATTGTTTTAAGATTAATGTAGAACAAAATGAGAAAGCAGGAGTGGTTTGGTGACATTATTTTGACATGATTGGCTGAGGATTATGATGTAATAGGTTACAGTGCAGCCCCTTATAGGTTTTAAAATGAATTCCAAGACACCATTACAAAGACAGCCTGACTCTTTTCTTGTATCTGAGCTTACTCAGTGAAACTCATACAAATGTACAATACTGTTTGGAATATGGAAGAACTGGATATAGAATATCCTAAGACAGATATAAATTGTGGCACAGACTTGATGTTTTACATAGAAATGGATCCACCAGGTAAAACTGCAGTCTTATTATAGAAGACTTAATTAATTTTGGTCTTTACAATAGCTGCTGAAAAATTCTTACTGGATATGTAGGATTTCTTTACTTTGTTACTGATACAAATAGGTTTCCTTTTTTCATAAATTAGAATAAAATTGTGGATTAGTGCATGGTTGTAGTAATTAGAATCTTAACATATTAAAATACCTGATTGCTTACTTAATTGAATTTTTACTGAATTGAGCTGTTTCTGTTTTGATTTTATTATGTCAGACGTAGTTTTAGTCCTGCTATTTTATCATGTAAAAATTGTATTTCTTTTATTACTATTTTTGCTCTCTGTTCCACACTGTGCCTAAAAGGAGATGCTGTAGTAACACTCATATTTCCTGAAACAGTGATTCCAAACCATTGGCTTGGATTGTTTAAGGAAAAAACATTTTTAAAATCTAGCAATACTAATTGAATGCCTGTTGTAGCATCATTTTTTCATATCATATGAAAGTATTACAGCTATCCTGATATTCCTTGCAACTTTAAAAACATTGTCTTTTCAGCCTGGTCATAATATACAGGACAGGAATGTTGTACTTACTGGAGAACTGAAAGAGCTGAGTTGATTTTTAATCCTGATTCCAGTGTAGTCCCCCTTGTTACTAAGTCAGTGCTGCAGTATCTTCTCTGGCACCCACTGGTATACATACGCAGCTTTGACATTGAAAAAAGTGGGGGGGGGAGGGGGGGGTTTAATCAGTCCTGGGATTTGGAACACAATTTATTCTGTAGGATACTAAGATTAACACAACGGATATTTTGGTCACAGATGGGTTTCTTAAACTGTTGGGTTTGTTTTTTTGGTTTTCTTGAAAATCATTGCACAGAATGCTGAGGATTTCAAAACTCTGCTTCTTCTTCAAATATACTGTATTGCTATGGGTTTGCATCTTTTATTACTCAGCTTCTAGGTAAGAAAATACAACATTCCTCTAAGATCATTACATAGAAGGATAAAAGAAAAAGTGGCATGTTTTATTACTTGTGTTCACCCAAAGATGGTGAAAGAAGGTAAAAGCAAACTTCAGATTTTTTTTTCTCAAATGCTTTCTTCACAGGGGCAGGAGTTGAGTATGGTGTTGTATTTTCCTTAAAATATATTATTGCAAGATAACATCATTTTTTGAAACAGTAAAACTTTATTTTGAATTATTTTGTTTTCAAATTTCTTGATTCCTGTAGTGTCTTTTAAATTCTGTTAATGATGGGCAACTCTATTTGGTAACCAGTTCTTTTTTTTAACACACTCATAGAATTTTAAAATGTATGTAATAATGTGTTATTTCAAGGAATATATGGTAATGTTTTCAGTGAGTTACAACTTTTCTTCCCCCCTTTCATTTGCAGCACTGCCTCCTAAGCCACCGAAACCTAATACCGTAACTAACAATAGCATGAATAACAACATGTCATTACAAGATGCTGAATGGTACTGGGGGGATATCTCAAGGTAAATCACCTCAAGACATGTATTTCTTATGTTTGGCTTTGTGCTATTCTTGCTGTGCTATTCTGTGTACACGTATTAGGCTTTGAGTATAGAAAATTCACAGTTTTAAAAGCAATTTTATGATTGTTTCCACCATAAACATATTACAGTTGGTTTTTCTCCAAATATGACTAAAAACTTACTGGCAGTCACTAAGAATGTAGTATGCAAAATAATTGTTCTGTTACTTTAAGACTTATATGAAATGCTAGCATGAAAAGATAGCACTAAGAAAGAATTTTCTTCTTGTCTTTCATTCAGAACCTCAGCTGTAGGCACTACAGTCAGCAAGTCAGACTAACAAGTGCCATATATTAGCAACATTTTTATCTGTACTATATATAGCTATATTAGACCAGCACTGGCTGCTCCACTTGCATAGGCTTGTATGAACAAGCAGAAAGAGCTTTGTATGAATAATAATTTTGTCCAGTAGTGAGAGCACAGTGTATGCCATTTTTTATCCCACTTGTTCTCTAACAATGTTAAATAAGGTAATATATAGTTTATTAATATTAATATGGTATAATACATAGTATATTGGTATTAATATGGAGACATAGAAGGCTTCTAAAACACACTTACTTCAAAACATTCAAATTTTAATTTAGAGTACTGTGGAAAAATAAGTGTGTGAGAACTGATTGAAATGATTGGTTACTTTTGCTTTCATTTTAGAGAAGAAGTAAATGAGAAGCTTCGAGACACAGCTGATGGTACCTTTTTGGTACGAGATGCTTCAACCAAAATGCATGGGGACTACACACTGACACTGAGGTAAGACGAGTTACACTGGCTCTGTAATACTTGATAGTCAAATGCAATAACTGCTCTTAATGCAGAGTATTCTTTAGGAAATAGTACTTGAAGCATGCCTAACTTTTCAATATACTTTATTTGCAGGAAAGGAGGAAATAACAAATTAATCAAAATTTTTCACCGAGATGGAAAATATGGCTTTTCTGACCCATTAACATTCAACTCTGTCGTCGAGCTAATAAACCACTACCGGAATGAATCTCTAGCCCAGTATAATCCTAAACTGGATGTAAAATTACTCTATCCAGTATCTAAGTACCAGCAGGTAATTTAGTTTATTTTGTTTGCATTTCACTTAAAAACAGAGAAATTATTGCCAAACTTGCCAAACATGAAGAACTTCAGCTCTGTTACTGTCTGAAAAAATCATGTGGGTACAAAATCTGACATTTTTGTTTAAAATCAACTCCATGCTTTGCATGTAAATATTTAAAAGTTTAAATAATGCAGATACACTGTTAGGAAATAAACATCTTAATAA
This sequence comes from Geospiza fortis, assembly GCF_000277835.1. Taxonomy (NCBI): domain Eukaryota; kingdom Metazoa; phylum Chordata; class Aves; order Passeriformes; family Thraupidae; genus Geospiza; species Geospiza fortis. The sequence continues at coordinate 709,719 of NW_005054526.1, forward strand.
TTATCCTACTCAGTGGTGAAATATGTAATTTTCAGTACACTTGCAATGCAAAATTCCTTTTTGTCATTATTATCTCATTTGCATATTATGCATTTAGTGTATCTCCATATTGGTGAAAGAGGAGTCACATTTCCATGTAATTATCCAAGCATTTTTAAGCAGTTTTATCCAGAAAAGCAGGGCAATATAATTGTTTCCTTACAGAATATTTTTCTTTCTGCTCATCATTCCAGGATCAAGTTGTAAAAGAGGATAGCATTGAAGCAGTAGGAAAGAAATTACATGAATATAATACCCAGTTCCAAGAAAAAAGCAGAGAATATGACAGACTCTATGAAGACTATACAAGAACATCTCAGGTAAGCTGGATTTGAACCAAAGGGAGAATGGAAAACTTTGAAGATTTTGAAGAACATTATTGTGAATTTGTATTGTCATCTTCCTACTCCTCTCTTCCACCACCACTGCATTGCCCTGATGTACTTGCTCAGAACAGTGCAATTGCTTACTCATGTTTGAACAGCCACCACCTGTAAACTAAGCCACCTTCTGCCCAAGTCTGACAGCTCCATCCAAAGCCAGTACATAACTGTCTTGATTTACACCACTTCTGCATTCTGACCTCATCAAGCTGAGTTACAGTTTTCAAGGCACATTTCCAAGGAAGCATTGCATTTTATTTTGAGTTTTTGAAGGGTCTGGTTTACCTATACAGAATAAAGAGATGACATGTGTAGACAAAATGCAGGAATAAAAAGCTGCCTCTTTCAGCTTAATCAATTATTAGCCATGCCTTGACATGCCACTGAAAGTCCAGTTTTAAAGTCCCAGAATCAAGACTGCATCTTAAAAGTGTGCAGGAAATACACCTAAAAAGAATTGAAGAAAATTGGAGAATTGCTGCCAACTTGAACTAATGACTTAAGACCTGGCTACCAACTAGGTATGTAGGGGCAGGAGGGTAAACCAGATAACCTCCTGAGACCTGTCAAGGCCACCTTTATTTCAGGAAGCCAGGTGTGCCTCTAATGACTTGAGTTCATACAAAGGGCAAAGTGCACTGCCATAAGGTTCTAAGCATCAATTTATTTATACAAAGCAAAGATTGTAAGTGATTCTTTTTTTAGTAGTTCTATTTCTTGATAAACCTCATCATGGAAATCTTATCATGGTAACCTTTTGCGCAGGCCTGTTGTCTCTATGCCATGAGGCTCAGCAGACAAAATACTTTTTGGTAAAAGGATATTGAAAGGAAATTCTTCTATAATATCCTGAAGTGTTTCTGTGATACAAGAAAATAAATATTCCCCTTTATCTGATACCAACTGCAATAACAATTATTTTATTTTCAGGAAATTCAAATGAAAAGAACAGCCATTGAGGCATTTAATGAAACAATAAAAATATTTGAAGAGCAGTGCCAAACACAGGAAAGATACAGTAAGGAATACATTGAAAAATTTAAACGGGAAGGAAATGAAAAAGAAATACAAAGGTCAGTATTTGATTTTGAGTATCAAATTGTATGATTTTTGAAAAAACAATGCCACGTATAGGTCTGCCTAAAATTGAAGCAAGATGGCAAGTTTTAAATTGTTCAGCTGCAAGCAAAGAAGCCTCAAATAGAGTAGATGTGAACTGGCAAAATGTATAACTATATCTAGAGAAAGAATCTGTTCTCTTAGATGTCTATACCTCTAAATAGCAGACTATAAAGTTATGAAATCAGAGTGTAACCTGCCATATTGTTCCATCTAGAATCATGCACAACTATGAAAAACTGAAGTCTCGGATAAGTGAAATTGTGGACAGCAGGCGTAGATTAGAAGAAGACTTGAAAAAGCAAGCAGCTGAATATAGAGAGATAGACAAGCGTATGAACAGCATTAAGCCAGACCTCATACAGCTGAGGAAGACAAGAGATCAGTACTTGATGTGAGTACCATGAATTAACAAATTTTACATTGTTTGGTTTTTAATGATACCCAACTTTTGTGACTAAAAATTAATTTCATTTGCAATTATTGTTCAGGTGGCTGACTCAAAAAGGCGTTCGGCAAAAGAAGCTAAATGAATGGCTTGGAAATGAAAATGCAGAAGAGTAAGTATTGAAAGATTTAGATATTTCTGGTATTTCAAATCACCTAAATACAGAAGTGAGATAAGGCATATTTAAGTCTTGGACCACAAAGAGTGAATCTCAAGCCGAGATCTTCAGTAACAATGACTAAGACATGACAGCCTACATAATGCAAGTATTAGAGAGGATACTGTCTCACCCTCTACTCTCCTCCTTTTTTCAGTGAAGTGCATATTCAAGTTACTGTAGCAAAGCACTGAAATGTAACCTATGTCTTTTATCTTACCAGCAAAATTAAGTTCATAAGGTCTTAGTATTTTACAGAGATGTCATATGGATGGATAAATTATTCAGAAGGTCTCTTAGGCATGAGCAGGCTTTTTCCAAATCTCATCTGTGGGTCCCATGATGTTATCCAGTATAGGAGCACCACATCATTGTATCACATTGCTGTTGGAGATGAAAAATTTTTATGCGCTGAGGAGTATCCTGTAGTTTTGTGGTCTGTTTTGTTTTTCTGGAAATCGGCAGGATAGTATTCTGTCATTTCAGTTTAGTTTACTGTAGGTTCTGACAGAGGCTGATGAATACATTTCACTTCATTCCTGGGAAAAAAGGCAAAAAGTTGCTGATTGGGTTGTGTAAACATAGGCCAAATTTAAACAAAAGCAAGACACAAAATAATATCTGAAGCACAGTAACAGTGAAAAATGAACAAATAGAAGAATCAAAATTGTCTCAGTAGTATTTGGATCAACATTTTCCACCTATGTAGTTTCTTATGCATCCCTTTTATGCTGCCTGATTGAATATAATATGAAAGCAGCAGACTGACAATGACTGTAGTGCATTCTGCCTTGCATTCTGGCCTTGTCCATATCTATTTTCATTTGGCTTGGTTTATTGTTAATAAATAAATTCTTACTGTTACCCTGGAAATTGTGCTTATCACTGTGGTAGTAGCAGGAGATAAAAATGACATACACATTTTAAAGCCATGTTGGTTTCTCAGTCTTAGCAAAGATGAGATGTTGTAAAATAGGTAGGCACCAGTTCCCATTAATGTTCCTATCACTTAAACAGTAGACAAAGAACACTCTGTGGGTTTAATGTAGCATCAAAATAGTAATCAAACTGTTTAAAGAAAATCTTCATTTTCTCTCACTCTGATACTCCTTGCTGGCAAGTCTGGTAACTCCTGAAAAATTAAACTTTTAGAATATGGCTTTTCTTCTGAAGTTGTATTGCAGAAAAAAATTCCCCAATATAATAAGCAGGATGAAAACAAGAATTGCTTTCTCTAGATGCTGGTTGAAAACAGAGCCACTACTGAATGTATGTGAATGTCATGCAGGTCAAAAGAGTGATGGGATAAGGAACCTGGAGATAGTGTCATCTGAAACAAAAAGAACCTTTTCTCCCTATGAAAAATAGAATTCCATGTGCAATTGCTGGTTTCTGTAGACTACTTTGAGAATCTTCAGAAAAACAGAACCATGGATGAGTGAGAAGTTATCTTTTCTTAGACCAAGGAAAACTAATTAAGAGCCTATTACAGAGAGAATAAATGCATTAGCCTAACACAGACTTATTGCAAGCTGAACAGGAGAGGCAGGGCCAACCACTGCAGACTGTTGTGGGATTGGGGAGCTCTGGAACTGCAGAATTCCAAGGTGATACCCAGACAGCTGAACCAGATTCTTCTTTTTTCATGGTGGGCTTTAGCTCAGAAGGTTCTCTGTAACTCTGAATCAGCTTTATAGTTGGTGGCTGATTTAGTAGAGAAGCATGTATTGCATGCTATTTTCACAATCTCCTTATAAGGGGCAGGGTGGGGTGGGGGAGAGAGAGAGAGAGAAAGCATTCTACTGCTTTCTTGCACCTTTTCACAAAGCCATTCCCCTATGAATAATTAATGCCTCCCTGTGCAACTGCTCAGAGGTTCTCTAGGCAGCAGCTGTAGTTGATACATTGCATGATTTTTCACTGCTGACCAAGTGTTCTGATCTTTGGAAATGAAGCTGACTCAGACGGTACTGATTTTGTTGGGCTTGCTGTTTACCAAAACAGTGAGCAATGGCAGAAGTACTAAAGTGCTCACAGCATATTCTGAAAAATAACACATCATCTTTTTATATTCTTCCTAAAATTTACATTTCAAAAAAACAAGAAACGGAGCTTATATTTTACTTTCATACAGTGGTTTAAATGGTGCAGTATTACTTAGTTTAAATCTCCAGTTTTACCTAGGAGGCATCCTGCTAACCACTGTAATATGGAATAAGGATTGCTTAATTAGTGGATTTTGTTCTGTGTTTCACAAACATATTTTTTCTTTCCAACAGCCAATACTCTATGGTAGAAGATGATGAGGACTTGCCCCATCATGATGAGAGAACGTGGAATGTGGGAAATATCAATAGAAGCCAAGCTGAAAATCTGCTGCGGGGAAAACGAGATGGAACATTCCTTGTTCGAGAGAGCAGCAAACAAGGCTGCTATGCCTGCTCTGTTGTGTATGTACCCTAACTTGTGAATGATATAACCCCTATGCAAGGGGCTACCTTCAGCTGGGGGCAGATAGTCACTTGCATATGCACAATTCCTCTTGGACCTTTTGGCTTAGTAGCAGCTCAAGGACTCCTGAGGCCATTCTTATTGCTGCTCTATTTCCTACACAGCTCCAACCTCTGCCACTCCCATAGAGGAGCCTCACTCAGAGGGGAAACCAAAATACGTGTGCTCTCCTTTCTGTGGAGCTGCTAAGTCCTGCCTATCTCCTTCCTCCCTAAGCTAGGATGACATTCACAAATTTGGACTAAACATAGGTTTTTCCCTTATCCCACCGTAAAACAGTGGAATTCTATGTACTGGCTAGCATCTTAAGATGTATTGCTAGTACCTTATTTTCTATCTTAATTTTGCTAAAAATTGTTTGGTTTTGTCTTGTTTTAGGGTGGATGGTGAAGTAAAGCACTGTGTGATAAACAAAACACCTACTGGGTATGGATTTGCAGAGCCATATAACTTGTACAACTCGCTCAAAGAACTGGTGCTACATTACCAACACACGTCACTTGTGCAGCACAATGACTCTCTCAATGTCACGCTAGCCTACCCAGTATATGCCCAGCAGAGGCGATGAAGATCCTGATACTCTGGGTTGTTTGTTGGTTTTTTTAAAGAAATTATTTGGCAACATTGAGGCCTCTGGAGAGAAAAGGCTCCTTTCAGCTTTACTCAAGAATTTTCAGTATCAAAGCTATTTGTCTTCAGATGGAACTAAAGATTTCCTTCACAACTGCAGTGGGAGAGATCACGGTGTTATGCTGTGAATGTATGTTTGTGATCTGAAGTGCTTTTTTTTTTTTTGTAATTATAAAAGAAAAACACAAGAGAAAAATCCAAACCTGATCTCCCTGCAGGGACATAGAGGCCTTTAAGCATGGTGCTTGTTTACGACCACTTCTGAAGCTTTACCAGCTAGAACATTGGATTATCCAGACACAAGGTATAAGAGGTCTGTGTCATTCAGTTATTGGAATTTCGTGGTCATAACCTGACTTGGAATGGTGTTGCTGCACTCAGTGGATCCAGACATACAGCATTGTGGTTCTATTTTGGTTTCTGGTGAATGATATGTAGCAGAGTGGCACTTTCATTTCTAAGGGACACTTTAAAAGGATTTCAGTTACAGTATGTTGTTCAGAGTAATTGTAATAGCAAAGTGCCAGGAAGTGTTTTGTTTAGATGATTAAAAATCCTGTTTTAAGAATATATTTAAGACTGAAGAAAACAGGATTTTCAATGGCATACAGTGTATAATAATGTACATAGTACTGGATGACTAACTGTCATTGATGGAAACTGTCAATACCAAACTGCTTCTTTTTTTCCCTTTCTGTTCGCTGAAAGCTGAATTTTTAGACTATGCTATGCAATACTGAATTTTCTTTAGGCTGTAGTCTTCTCTCAAGCATATCTACAGATTAAGCTTGTTTTTCTTGTCTTCTTTTTTTTTTTAATTTCTTTTCCCTAAGCATATTCTTCCTGGCGATTACTTTTGTTAATAATTTTCTTGTTTGTTTTGTTTTGTTTTTTGCTTTGTTTTATTTTGTTTTAATGTACAGGCAGCCAGCAAGAGTTGGCTTGAAAATTTAAACTATGAAATATTTTACAATTTTCATTGTATAGAATATTGAGCTACTAGCTCAAAGTTTAAAAAGTTCATAATTTTTTTGACTAAATACTTTGTTGGGCAGTGCCTGATAAGCTTCAAAGCTGCTTAGTTCTATAAAATTATATGAATATTACAAAATATCACTGAGTCCAACAATACTGTTTCAGAGATATCTTTAGAATACGGTACCATGCTACATTTGCTTCTTGAAGCATTTTGGACTTCTATCATGATTGTCTTTGTATATGGAAGACAAGGAAAATAGTGTATCCTTCTTTGATAGTGACTGCAGAAATAAATGGGGATATTTTGCTACTGCAGTGTAGAGTGTAGATAGTTTGGATCTCAGAATGAATCCACCTTCACAGTAAATAAATGACTTCTTGACCTCCTGTGACAGAATTTTTGTCAGCCTGTAAAGGTATTTTCATTTCACATGAAGGAAGTTTCTCCAATCTGTTGCCTAGGTTTGTTTTTTGTACTAGTATTGTGGGGAAAAAAAACCTTCCACCTCTACAGAGAACATTTGGATACAATATAGAACTAGTTAAGACTGGAAAATATATTTTTTAAAAATGATTAGGCTATGATATGTATTTTCAAAAGTCTGTAGGCTGAGGCAGTATCAAAGTGAACACTTCCATAATTTTAGGGCACCAGAGACTTACAAAATCATGGTTCAGTTAAGGGAAACAAATACATAAATCTCACTAAAACAGAGTTACCCGTAATCCTGAGATAGTTCACTGTCAATGGTTTGCAATGGTTATTTATTGTCCTGACCACTGAGGAAATTCACACGTTGCAAATCAATAAAGTAAGGACGTTCAGAGAAATCTTGGAGAAGATTTGACTAAGTGAACATATGAAATTATTCTTCCCCCAAGATGCAAAAGATAAGATTTATTACTATTAAAGAGAGTTGCACACACAATCAAAAGAATGAGACCCATGGAGTTCTCTCATAATAGCTCTGGTTAGAGATCCTTGTGTTTTATTTCAAAGTACGCAATGCTTTATAAGCTATTGGAAATAATAATAAATTTGCCAGTTTCCACTAATCTTTATATTATCTTTTCATTTTTACATTGTTACTTCAGTTCTGAGGCTCTAAGATTTTTGCTTTTACTTTGACTTTGTGGTCTATTTTTTTTTTGGTGGGTTATCTTAGCTTTCCTATTGGTGTATTTTCTTATTTATATCAGGTAACAAGATCCAACAAATATCGTTTCACAATAGTCATCACTTAGAAAATTATTCTGAATCTTTTTCCTGAATAGAAGTTTAGTCTTCATGCCTTCCCTTCTCATTCCACACTTTTTTCAGGTCTGTAGGAACATGTGAATCTGTTATACTAATAACTGGTTTATACTACAAAAAACACCAACAATTACTCTAGCATGCCAGTTATACTACTGGGCTTGAAGTTACAGATTAGTTCAATATACAGCAGTTTAACGCTTATAGCAATCCAAGATATTCTTCGGACATATATTAATTTCTGAATGTTAAATATTTTAAGAGTAAAATTGTATTTTTTCTCTGTAGGCAAAATATATGTAATCTGAATTGATGTTTCACGTAGCATTTGTCAAGAAATTTTATCATAGTTTAAGCATTTGGATCTAATTTTCCTCATATTAAGAAAACCCCTGCTATGTCAGTGGGCCATATCCTTAGCATGCCCAGCCCAGTATGGAATATAATTCATTCCTGTGTGCTGTGCAACTTCTCTTTGTGTGTGGCTGTAGCAGAAAAAAAATAGTGTGTGTGCAGATTTGACACTTGCTTTTCTTGCACAAGCAACAATGAGAAATAAGCCCTATGTTGTAATGATGAATGCTTAGGGCTTCTTAAGGGGATGTTCTGCCTACACAGGGTCTGTGCAATTTGCAGGGATCATTTACGCCCTCAAATTGGCATGAGTGGGTTTTCTTTGGTACTTACATATTGTGTGGCCTCTGCATTTCTCTCCCTCCTTAATGCACAGAGCTAAGTCCTGCCAAAGGCCCTATTCACTGCAGAGTTGTTTGTCTTTAATGTACCATATTGTTCACTCCAGTTTTGATCTGATCTCAGACTACTATATACAGAAAAAAAAAAGCATGGGGATATAACTAAAGAAACACAGTGTTTTTCTGTATTTCTATTGATGCAAAGTTTTTTTTCATCAAATATAATCAATGGATGGGCTTTACTCTGTTACTTTTTTTTTTCTTTTTTTGATTTGCATAACTTTTCGTTTTATTTTGAGTCCCTGAGTTATGCTGCACTGCAGCATCTCTTTCACAAGGCCTTTGAAAGGCATGAGACATAGCAAAGAGAACCAAAACTCACAGGCAAAATTAGGAGTTTCTGATTTCATTCAGCTGAAATATGAATTTGCAGGTTGGGGATGCTTATCTGTGCATACTCATACACACTTGCTGTGTATGAACAGTTCCCAATATAGATGCATTTTCACAGAACATGATCATTTTGCTGAATTTAGTAAGTGATATCATTAACTTTATTTAAAGACACACACATGCACACTAGACTTTTGTGGGTGCAGCATGTTTCCAGATACAGTTAGAAAACTGAGTTTCTGTGTTGTTGGATAGTTTCTTTAAAGAAAAAAAAAAAAGGAAAAAAAAAAAAGCTTGTCTGTATGGTTCCGTTATCTTGTCAAGCAATCTGTAAAACCAAATCTTCAGATTTTCTATTTGGTGTCAACTGTTCTGTAGTGAAAAAATGGCTTTGTCTTGTAATTGGCAATGAAATAATAATGCTTGGGAAAACATTCAGATGCTTCTTATGGGGAAAACTGCCGATTTTCACACAGTGCTTTTGCTATGCATGGTATTAAGTTGGGAAAGTGAATCCTGATACTGGTTTTTTTCAGGGTCACTTTAGAAATGGGCAGCTCAAAGCATAATGCCTCCCATGGGACAAGGTTACAAAGTGCAACATTTTATGTAGAGTCATGTTCTGTTTACTGCAGTTGAAACTAAACGGTAGGAGTTAGTGAGGTTACATTGCACTTGTCCTGATGAGATTGCATTAGCTGCCCAAGATGCTGCTATTTTTTTTATTCTTGTTTTTTGAAAATAAAGCTCTGTTCTGTTACATGTCTTTAAAACATTGAGATTGCTTTGTTTTAAATTTGTCTTTGAGGAGGTGGAGAGTAAAGCAGATTGTAAATTGCCTTTACAAGGCAACAGTGAAAACATGCCTCCTTAAAATTTTGTTCAAGCTGTAGAGTTGATGGAGCTGTGTCTTGTTTTTGAGTTGCTTTAAAAATTGTAATAAGTCTTCAAGCAGAATAAAGGTTGTTTTGAAACTGCAGTTCATTTGTTGGGGCTTCAATACAGACCGTGATATCTATTTACCAACATCCTTGCCTAACTCTTCCTGTCAATATGTGACCTTCTTTGAAAATGATACCCAAATGCTCTTATTATTAGAGGAACTAGGGAGCAAATAATTTCAGCTGACTCACAGCCATTTTGTGTTTTGAACTGAATGAGGTAGTTGAGTAGCTCCAAAATAATGTCTTGTCAAACAGTGACAAAATGACAGTTTTGCTCATCTCATACTATTGCAAAAACAGTACAATACTCATGATCTGTGATCTGCCTCTTGCAGTGCAGATAAAGTTATGGTTCTTCTGAAAAGAGTGTGAGTTTTGTCACTGATTTCCATGAAGCCAGCCTGTCAGCATTTGCAATTGAAAGTCATTTACCAGCTTCCTGTCTGCATCTAATTGTGAAACCCAGCATAAGACTGAAGAAGAGGGAGGAAGTATGGGGGGAAGGGGATTGGGTAAGGGCAATTGTGAATATTGTTTGCTTCCCCTCATTATTGGTATATGGTATCTGACTTCTTCAAGTTCATTCATGTCTTGCCCACAGAGCTGCTGTGGAAGAAGAAAGAGATTCCTATTCCCATTCTGTCCAAGGTTTCCATTCTAAACTTTGCTTGCATATTGCTCACACTAATGTGGAAATACCCTTGACTGAGATATTCAGCCCCAACTTGAACAATTTTTAACAACTACAACATTGTCACTAGCCCTTAGAGATTCTTACAAGAAACTTAAACTAAGGGCTATTACTGTATTTCAGCCTGCTTAATAACAAGAGGGGCTAGACCTCCAGCACTTGTATCTGTTGCAGTTTTTCTCAGAAGACTGACACTTTTATACTAACACTGAGTTTATCTCACTCCTGCCCCCTGAACCATTGTTGGGGACCACAAACGCTTCTGCAGCCACAGAGTCATCACTGAAAAATAAGGTGAGGTAGGTGGTGAATCATGTTATCTATCATCATCTATTGGAGAGAAATTAAGACTGATGGATCATAATCCAGAAAAATCTATGGACTGGCAGATTTCCTGCCAGTGTCATACATTGTATAGAAATCACTTGGCAGACTAGAAAAGTAATTTGCAAAAATGCCATTCTATTTTTACAGTCCGCAGATAAATGCTTCCCTATTTTCCCTCTCTGCTTTCTTGCTAAGCTTTGATGGTCACAGAAGCATAGGAAAACTGCTTAAATCTATGTTTGTGCAGATACAAATGGGTGTGATATTTTTAAAGGCTTGGGAATGCTCATGGGCTGGGACTTTTTCTCCCAAAGTTGCTTGACTCGTGCAAAGTTGTGTGCGAGTAACTTCACACAAATCTATTTGAGCCATGAAGCCAAAAAGGGGAGGGAGGTTTTGAAATTCACTGTTGCTGTTTCTGTGGCTCTGCATGGACCAACAGGTGCTCCCAGGGCTGCAGCTGGGCACAAAAGGGCAGGGGCAAGGAGAGCAGTTCCTCTGAAGGCCTGGGCCACCTATTGCTGCTCATCATGGCCCTCCCAACCATCACGGAGGAAGAGCTGCTCTTGTTCTTACGGACTCTCCTGAAGTGATTGCCATTAGGATACATCTAACATTTACCACAGGGGCCCCATTCCCTCATTTAGAGGGTGCAAACTGAGGGAATAGCAAACAGCAGGGACTTGCCAGCATCCCTGACTGGAAAGAAGGCTAAAAATAAATGGTTTTGCTTTCCCTGCAGAACAGCTTGCAGGGGAGGGAGGTCAGACATGCTTCCAGACAGATGTGGGCTGTGCAAGAGGCATCAGGCCTTCCCTATTGCCTCTGGTACACAAAAAGCAGGAACTCTGGGAACACCACGTGGTTCTGGTGTCTCTTTCAATCCCTTTGAGGACCTATGTCCTCAAATACACAGACCACCAAAAAGAGAAATTCTGTTGAGACCTTCTAGATAAACAGATATTTATTGATCAGCCACTATTTAAACTTTGGATAATCTTTGCAGGGACAAGCCTTTTGACCTCTGATCAAGCAATGAGATAACCAGAAATGCCCTTCTTCAAAAAAAAAGGGCTTTTATCCATGGCTATTCCAGGGCTTGTTTTCTGCCAGAATGGCATTACAAGGACACCACTTGTGCCATTCTGTCCTCTACGAAGAAATTACATTTGCATACCAAAAATGGAGGCGTTTAGGATTACTGATTTAAATGTGCCAATATTTACAGGAGTAAAATTTAACAGGCAGCATATAAAAGGATCTAAACCCTACCATTCTCAGGTCTTTGAACAAAAATATTGACAAAACTGGACATGAATATAGTTAATTCAGATGATGATTTCACTGTCCTGTGTCTGGTATTCCTAACTCATTAGAAGTCCATAGCATGAGAAGAAAGATAATGAATTCATACCTGAGAGCATTTAATTCTCTATGTATGTTTGTTTTCTACATGGTTTATTTTTCCCCCCAAATCTTGTGCTTGGTATAAAACAAATATTGCTGGATTCATAATTTTCACAATTTTGTGAAAATAATTTAATTTTCACAACATGTTCATGTTGTAATTGGTGGAAGTCCTCCAGCAGTCATCCATGGGGTGTTAGGTGAAAAAGATACACTGAGAGTCAATGTTTGGAGTCAATTCTGCAGGAATTGTGTGTCTTGTTTGTGTGACAGGATCATCCATTACCCCTGCCTGCACAGTACCCATGGCAGTGGTTCATACAGGTGATGGCTTTCATGGGCCCTCGTGCCTGTCACTGCACTCATAGCAATGAGCAGTAAGCTTTACCTATCTAAGAGGTATAGCAACTCTTAATAGCTTGCTTGTTGTATGGCTGAATGGGAGTAGAGACCTCCCAGAGCATGATGTGGAAATATAAGGTGAATGCAAATCACCAGGTGTCAGAACTGGAGCCAGACCTGGGAGCAAAGGTGAGAGGAGCAGCTTTGCACCTCTCACTGCAGACTGAGCAAGCACCTCCCATCCAGACTGCACCATCCAGTTGCCTTCCACCCTGCCTGTGAAATCCATGCAGGATTGGCCTTGGGTGAAGGCTGTCACTTAAAAACATCAGCTGTTTGCATTCTCATGCAATTTGCAGCTCTTCATTGTTTCAGAAAGTGAGTTTGAACATTTAGAGGCAGGATTCATCTCATCTAATTTTAAGCACATGAAGAAAGGCTCTCCATTAAAGCTGTCTGGCAAAACTCTCTTCAGAGAGAGCCAGGCAATTCCCCAGAGTGATTCATCCCACCTGCCTCAAGCACTATTCCTAGGATGCAGTGAATCACTCTATGGAATTGTTCCATTGACTGGAAGGAGGGCCCAGGCAAATGGCTTATGCTAGACTGCACCTTTAATGTGGCTAAGGTTGGATGAACTCAGTCTCTTCCCTGCTGATAGGCAGTTCAGTTTTAGTCTTTCCAGTACCAGCTGCAATGTCTTCTGCTCTTAGGCATAATGATAAAGGACAATTAATTTGGGTCTGGAATTTCAATTGGTTCATAGAACTTGGGGTTTTTCATAATAATTGCAAGGGTGACAGATGGGTTCAAAGAGATGCTGTCCCATATCTTCCTTGGAGATGTAATGCTGGACTCCACACAGAGGAATCCAGATAAGCAGTAATGCCATGATACTACTGCCTTCTCTGACTGCTTCAGGGAAAAACCTGGCACTGCCTCAGACCTGGCTTATCAGTGCCTCCCAACAGCCTGTCTTTGTGAGGGCTATAGACTTGTCTTTTGAGGAATAATTTGGTCTTTTGCCAGCCATGTGGTCACTGAAAAGACACGGATGAAGAAGACGCTGCTGTTTTTTCCAAGTAAGATCAGTTTGTTAGTCACCACATCTATATTTCCTTTCTTATCCAGGGGAAATTAGGGAACTTGACTTTCCTTCCTTCCAGTTGGTTCATAGCCAAGACCACAGGGTGGGGTATTGCGATAGTAAAACTAAGATAGGAAGGACTTTAGTCAAATTACCTCCCAGTCAGACTGAGTTCTACCTCAGGGCAAGAGAACTGTGTGAAATCCCCCAGGCATCTACTACATGAAAAATTCAAGAAGGTGGCAGGTCCTATGATGGTTTTTGGGTACATGATGTGTGCATACCTACTCCAGTTAAACCAAACCTTTCAGTGCAGAGTGTTCTACTGGGAAGAGCCTGCAGACAGCCTGGGGAGTTTTCCCCATCCAATGAAACAGAAGATCTGGCCTTGAATAACTTCAGTGGCTAGAGCAGATCCAGCATCAGGTCAAAGGCAGGAACATTTTGGGGAGCAGCTTCAGAAGTCTTGAGATGAAGGAAGACAAGCTGCCATGCAAACAGTCTGTTGCTCTACTGATAAGAGGCAATGTAAACAAGAAAGCCAGGGATTGACAAACAACACTTGAGCACCAGGATTTCTCAGGATATATCAGTAAAATCCTCAGAGTGGGTTCACAGCATTGCACCTCTTTGTGGTAGGCACTGTAGATTTCTGGGCAAGAGCATATTGCTTCTAAGTGAAAACAGACTGACCTAGTTTGTGAGTGAATTTGTACAGCCACTTTCCTGCAGAGCTGTATTTCAGACAGAATGAGAAGACAAACTGATTTAAAGGAATAAAAAAAAGGCCAACTGTGTACAAATACACACAATTAAATGATGTTGTTGTTTCAAAATGTCTTGATCTTCACAACCAGTAACAGTGTTACTAAAACTGAAATCTTGTCATGGCCTGTCAAATTTGCACTGTAATCTTGGCAGCATGGATGAGCTAGGTGTTGTCCATGGCTCTCCACTAGAAAAAATGCCTCTTATCTGGCTGGGCCACATGTACTTCCAGCAGGGTGTGGCCAGAGACCAGACACAATTTGCCTGTGTGTCCTTCTGACAGCTGCGTGAGGCAACTCCTGAGTAATCCTGACTCCAAATAGCCATTTCCAGAACATGGGAGCAGACAGGAAAAGAAAGGGACTGTTATTAAAGTTTTGATACTAAGAATTTTCCTTTTGGCGTCACATACCCAAGAACACATTCTCTATTAAGATGGTTGGAGAGAGCTCTTTTACTGGGGAAGGCAGTTAGCTGTGGCAATTACATGAACAAGTTCTCCCTTATTTTCACTCTACCAGTGTACATGAGCATGCTCCCTTCAGCATGTCTCTGTTGGAGACACAGTGACTGTAACCTCCATGACCTAAGGCTCACCTAAGCTGACATTTCTTAGTGGAATACACCCAATACCACGACCTTGGGTCTGAAGACAAGCTAACTTATGGAAAATCTGTTCAGATTCTTAGCCAGGCCATGCCAATGAATAGTCTTCCTTTCAAAATGCCACTCTTCCCAAATTTCTGAAATTCAAGTATCCTTTGAAATTAGTATAAAATTGAGGAAAAGCCGCTGGAGAAGCCAAAGAAATCCATGTCAATGCCTAAGTAAAGTAACTATGTTGCTCAAGTGAAGCACATGGCTGTACAGGTTTTCCAGAACAGGCACTTGTGGAGCTTGACAGATCCTGTCCCTAATGTACATATTTGTTCGAGGTTAGGATTTTTCCTTTTTTGTTTTCTTTCTCTTAAGGCATTTTCTCCCATTTTATTGCTAAAAAGCAGTAACAATTGGTACTTAGGAGAAAGAAAAGAAATAACCATGCAGAAAGGGGTGGAGTGCAGCTGGCTTTACTATGGTAGCTGAGGGACATTCTCCTGGAAAGGGCACACATACCACAAAACTGGGGCTGAGGGAAAGGGCTGGGTGCAGCTCCTAGCTCTGTCTTGCTCTCTCAGCATTTGGGGGTGAAAGAGGCCAGGGTCGCTGCCAGAAGAATTCACCACCAACTGCAGGATTGTCTTCTGCTGCCTCCTACCACGAGTGGAACTCTGCTGATAAGAGGGGCCATTGCACTGGGACTTTATTAACACCCTACCTCACCGGACAGAGGACACTTCCTCATCTGCTCAGCTCCCTCAGGGCATCCCAGGATACCTGAGCCCCTTTCCCCCTCCAAGGGAACCTCTCCCTGCCATGTTCAGGAGCCAGGCTGCTGCTGCCCAGCCCCACTGCTCCTCTACCACTGCTCCGGGTTTTTCCCCACTACACTGTATCCCCATACCCAGTGCCTGCCGAGACTTCCTGCTACAGCTGCGGCGTTTCTGATCTATCTCGTCTACTACTCCGGGACTTTCCTCATCCCTGCTGTTCCAGCTGCTGCTCCAAGGTCCCAGCTACAACTCATTACACTATCCAGAGGGCCACCTGGATTGGCTACCCCTGAGAATCTGTAAAGAAAGCCTTTTTTCCATCCTTTCCCATCTGGCCCGTGCCGCCATCACCGCGCGGTCCCTGAGCCCGTGGCACAGCGGCCCCGGCAGGAGCGGGGGCGGGGGAATCACCGCACCCTGCCTGGCCCGGAGCCAGCAGCTCCCCTGCTGGCTGTGACCGGAACTGCACCAACGGGGAAATGGATTAAACTGCAGGGAGGAGACTTCACTGGGCGCTCTGGTTTGTTTGTTGTTATCGCTTGTTTGCCTTGTTATATACATACATGCCAGTAAAGAACTGTTGTTCCTTTTCCATATCATTGCCTGAAAGCCCCTTATTTTCAAATTTACAATAGTTCGGACAGAAGAGGGCCATGTTCTCCATTCCAAGGGGGTTCCCACCTTCCTTGGAAGACACCTGTCTTTCAAACCATGACAATATTTATTATTTCTAGATCAGATCTGACATACTTATCTCCAGTCAAAAAACAAGGGCTATGCTCTTTTTAACTGTTCTCAAATTTTAGTGTTCTGGCCACTGATTGGGAAACCAGCTGAAGGAGCCAAAGCTATTCACACCCATGCACCTGGGTTGATTTCTGTGGCAACAGAGCTGTAAGGCAAGGTGGTGCCTGACTTATGCCCTAATGAAATCAGAATGCATGTGAGAAATATGCCCGATCCAAAAACTCAAAAAAATACTCTCCCACCTGGTAATACATATGTAGCCCTTAACTGGCATGTGTCCATGCCCAATTCAAATGTATGTTTTCTTCTTTGAGCTGACATCTTCAGAGTCTCAGCACATAATTCACATCTGATGTTCATCTACATTTTCATCTCTAAGGCTTCTGATGCAAACCTAACTCTGGAGCTCTGAGAACTAGCTCCCACTGCAAGAGGAGGACCACAAGACATGAAAAACCAAGTTTTCTTCCATAATTTTCCTGAGCTACCCATTTGCAGTAGATTCCCGGTGGATCTTCTTGAATGCAAGCAGAAGGGTCAAGGCACAAAAACATGTACAGGTGTCCACACAGTCTTCTAAAACCTTGGATTTACTTATCTTTTTAATTTTGCTTTGCAGATAATTGAGGATAAGTCTTCCAGCCCAACATCCTTATCAATTCAAAGTTATTGGTGTATTTGTTAGTGCTGATGTATTTGATAATCCAAGGTTATATTCCTGTGTCATATAAATTACATACTTAGCAGCAAGATGTCATCATTCTCCGTCCTTTCCTAGAAACTAATTTAGTCATGAACCTTGAAAGACCCTAGGAAGGAAAGGCTCATCATGCACAAATTAGAGTCGATCAAAAATCATTCTTCCATAGAAATTCTTATTTTAAAACCCTCACTTATTTTATACAAAATCCTCACAAGGGTTATGAATTTAGCAGAACTCTTTTACAGATCACAGAATCACAGAATATTTTGAGTCGAAAGGGATCCACAAGGGTCATCAAGTCCAACTCTGAAGTGAATGGCCCATATGGAGGTTCAAAACTAAAAGCAGGATTTCATTTTCCATTTAATAAAGCCTCTTAGCCAACAGTGACCATCTTAGCAGTCACTTAGCCCATGTGAGATCTAGGAGAGTCTTCAGTGAGCAGAGGCTGAAGTCAGAGAGAAGATGCTCCAGGTGAATGCTTTGTGCAATTTCCACCACACTACAGAAATAGTTTCAATTCATTGGTGGTTTTAGTCCACCAATAAAATAAAATAAATAAAAATAATCCTTTGGATAAAGAAAACTGTTTATAATGCCTGGTTTTGCCACTCAGCAGATAAAAGGGAAGATTGAATTCAAACCCCTGCTTCAATAATTACTGCATGTCTAGAGTAAGAAAACTAGGCAGGCTTTGGGTAGATATGGGTAATTGTATAGTTTATAAAGATCGTGATGTTTTTCTATAGGCAGTTTGAGTTCTTTGGTTTTTACTGAGTATTACAGATCAAGAAGTGATATCTAGATCAGAACTATTTTTGGATCAATATTCACATTTTAAGACTTAATTTGTCTGCAATTTGTGTCTGGCTTTGGATGCCAAAGTATCAAAGTCTGGGAGATTTTTTGACCATGAAAAAGCTGTCTCATGCAATCACAGAAATGACAGACCCACTGCTTTGGACATAAGTAACTTAAAAACAGAGCAGGAAACCAAACCTAGCCAGATTTGAGTATGACACAGAAACCAGACTGGACTGGTATATTCATAACCATATCTCATCCATTCAGAAATCAAAGGTTTGCCTCCATTGTACTGAAAAACTCAATACTGCCTAGTCTTTTTGATCAGAAACACAAACATTTGACCACAGCAATAAAAAAAAGGCCAATGAATGCATTAGAATATTTTATGGCTGCATAGAAGACTAACCATAAAGCATAACTAACTATTACACTGATTGGAAACTCCAAATTAGAAAAAACCCTTTGCTATTTGTTTCAGACCTCTTCCCTCCAGACTACTCCAATCACAACAGCAACTGGTGTGAACTAGAAATAGACAAATATACATGATGGAGCTGCATGTGCCAAAACTCTCTTTAGGTTCACTGACCCCATCTAATCCCAGCACAAAATGTCTCCCCAGATTTGTCTACCCTATAGGTAGATCTGGCTGCCATTCAGGTCCCTATTCTTGGTGTTAAATTGCAGTGATTAGCCCTGCCTACCTGTTACACTAGAATATTCTTAAATGGTTTCTGCTTTCTTTACTAACATTTTTAAATGTGGCTGAACTAAAATCACTGGTCAGGCCTCCCAGTCTTGAAAACATGCATAGTCTGTTAAGGAGAAACTCTTCTCCTATCCCTTCCAAGGGAGCAGTATCAAAGTGCAAAAATTATGAGTGAGTGGTAAAATTGCATCAGGGATATTCATTTTAGAAGTTTAGCAGAAGGAAAGTCACATTAAAACTTCACTCAGACAATTCCTTTCACAAATTATTGGAGGAGCACGTGTTCAAATGCTGTTCAACCAGCAAAATGGTTATCATATCCATTAGGCTATTTATTTGACAACTTTTTCAATAATTTGTCTAGATCTGATGATACTGCTTTTGTAAGTGCTTTTGTAAATTATCTGCCTCACCCAATTTTTCTGCCACAAGTTCCTGTGGACTGCTTTTGTACAAGTGTCATAGAAACCTTTTCCCCTTCTGTGCCTGACTGATTGCACCTACTGCACCTGAATAATATTTGCAATGGAGAAGAGAACTTGTCTTTCCAAATTAGAGAACTTGACTGTTCTTACAGATGACCAAGTTTTTTAATCTCTTTGTCCTTTGAATCTGAACTATAAATTTTGTTTATACATTGTTCACACAAGGTGGATTTTGTCTTTTTTAGTTCTTCTGCATGTTCATCTCTCTGTCTGAAAAATAAACTGGTGGGAGTGAGGGAGAGAGGGCAAATTGACAGTCTGATTAGAGGCTTGTCTCAGTCACCAGGAGCCCCACTCTTTCAGGATGGGGCAAGCAGTTGGTAGAAGAGCAAATTTCAGGGAGTGGTGAGAAAATTTTCTCTTGGTGGTTACCTTATTTTGGAGGGTTCAATATTTTCTGTCTCTTGTTTCTTTGTGGAGATAGCTGGGGTGGGGTGTGGGCAGGAAGTGGCTTTTTTCATTAGTCATAAAGGCAAAGGGAGGTGTACCTTTCCTCTTCTAAAATTGCAATGTTTCTAAAAGCTGCTTGGTTTCTGGCTGTATTTGTTTGTTTGGTTTGGTTTTTTTGTGGGTTTTTGTAAGTGTTTCTTCAGGTACATAGGACAAGTGAATAAGTAAATGTCACTGCTAGAGCCTCCCCGGCACCATGACGACAATCAGCCTGAAGACCTGTACAGACACATCTATTTTTTCTTGGGCTGGTATTGGAACTTCACACTTCAGTGTTGCCTTATCAAACCTGAACCTGTGAGAAAGCCCTTATATAGAGCCCATCCCAAAGAGGCTCACTTCATAAGTTGGTAAACAACTCAGCTGTTTCAGATCGTGGGAGTCTTTGACTACATATGGTTGCTGTCTTCTTCATCATGAAAAAAAGCAGATGAAAAGCAGATGAAAAAGCTAGCAAACATAGCAATAGCATGACAAATGTGGTCAAAGGTGTGGCATAGCTTCACTGAAAGAGGACACAGGGTGCTTTAGCTCAGCAAAGCTGATGAGGAGGTGTGATAGGTACAACCACTTCTGAAAGACAGAGAGAAGGTGAGCAGAAAATTTAGTTACTGCTTCTTAGAACACAAGGTCCAAGGGCATCAAACAAACTTAACAGGTGGTTAACTTAAAACACATGAATACAAATAATATATAGATGCACTCTGAAATTCTTTAGCTGGGAAACCATGAATACTGAGGAGTGATAAGACAAATTCATTGCAGTCAAATACAACCAGACAACTGAAAGAAAAACTGCTGCTACAATTACAGGCAGTAAAATCTGTAGACTGCAGGTAGAACTGAAGGAATGATAAACAACAGAAGCTATTATAAAGGGACTAATCAAGTGTATAATAAAAAGATATTGAAATCATTCAGACCTGGATGCCAAATTTTTGAAGGTTTTGGGAGTTAGACCCTTTATAGCGTCACCTGTGATTATCAACTCCACATAGATCTACATTCAGAAATGTCAGGTCTTGTTATGTTTTGCCATTTTTCCAGAATTTTGGTTCACATTTAGAATACTTTTTTTTTCCTAAGTCTCCCGGAGCTCATGACTAATTTAATAAAAGTTCTGGAAAAATCTATAGGAATGTCATCTCTACAAGAGTCTGTGAGACTCAAACTCTGGAGTGTGCAGTACCATAACTACACCATGTATTTGTTAACATAAACAAATAAGGCGATATTTTTATTTCATTCTTATGACCTTTTACTTCAAGGGTAAATGCAATCTTAAATTCTAACACTTCTCAGCTTTTGCAGAGGCATTCTAAGAGGCTCAGTTTTAAACAAGATGGAACTTGTTCACAGCTGAAATCTAAATGGGTTCTGCATCCCAGTTGAAATGTTCTGCTTAAATGTTTGATCCTTAATGCAGTCTATGCTTTGCCCACAGCAAATGTTCCTCCCAGCTGCTGTTCTTCCCATTAACAGGAAGGGGAAGAAGAATTAAGGTACTACTCTATCCCAACTTGTTGAAGTCAAGAGTTCGTTAGCTGCCATCCAATACGGATTGGACTATAAGACATTTAGCAGTTGCCTGCCCATATATTCAGAACTCATGCTGCATGCAAATAACACTTATTTGGTTAGAAACATTTTCCTGATAATTTAGCCCTTTAAATTTTCAGTTATTCAAACAGGGCTTCCTCCTCCTTTCCATTCTGGAAAATACTCAGTCTTGAAGTGAAAGGAGAGAAAAAAAAGCCCTAGGATCATGCTGGATTAAGCCTATTAATCCCTGAATTATCATAGATTAGTCACTGCGTTTCCACCTGATGAATTTCTAAATTTTTATTCCCTCCTGCCCTTTGTCTCCTTTCTCATTCTTCATTACTCAAATAAATATGAGGAAAATAGAATTTCCTTCTATTTCCAGACACTGCAGGTACAAAAAACAAAACAAACCCAAAACCCAAAATGAACACAAAACAATAACAAAGAGATGAAACTAAAAAACCCCTCATTTAGACAAAGCTAAAAAAAAGTAACAGCTTTCAGACTAACACAGTGACAAGCCAATCTTTCCCTCCAGCTGTTTAGATACTAGTATAAAGTTATATCATCCTGATTAATTTTCAAGACAGATATTACAGTTCCTCCTGTTCAGTGGAATGCAGATACATCTGGAATTCATTCCAGGCACGAGATGAAGCTCTGTGAGAGGATACACTGTGCTACACAAGCCTGTTAAACTCTGTCTGTCCCTCAATTCCTCAGTCTAACCCAGAAGCCTTAGAGACACTGTACTTCATTTTTGGCCTTATGTTAATAGAAACTATTTGGAAGGACACTTTTCTGTCAGAACAGGCTGCTTGTGGAAAGCTTGATGACTCTCATCAGCCTGTCTCCTTTTATCTAGATGACTCTGGGAAGGAGACATAATTCACCTAAAATATTTGGGTACTAAAAATTTACTCACCCCTCCCTGGGAGGGTTAGAGTATGGGTAGGTTCTTTCCTTTTCAGATTCTTTCTTTTTTCTTCTGTTATGTTTTTCTTGTGGCCATCTGACTACTGCACTGACTAACACAGCATATTAGGAAAGCAGAATTCATGTGAGTATGTATTAAATTACCCAGTGCAAGCTTGTTATTGCAATTGGTCACATTTTTTTCTTTTCTTTGTTTTAGCAGAGCCTTATCTCCTAGCTTTCTACCACAAGCTTCTTTGAGGTGGGGAGGAAAGGCATGAGAGAACACTCAATCCATAGAAAATTAAAAGTAAAAAATTAGGCACACACATGAAAAGTGAAAAAAAAAACTCTTAAAATAAGCATTTTGGTCAGATCTGTGACAGCAAAGCTTCCACTTTCCATGTCTGAGAGAAATGACCAAGGACACAGTACTTCTGGAAGAATGTTGTGCTATTATAATCATACACCATCTTTAGCAAAGTAATATCATTACCATACTCCACCAATACCAGCCTCTTTTGTGGGAGTTATTCTTCTCTGTGGAAATAATTAAACATTCACTGGCCCAGAGCAATTAGGAGGGATATGATGGCACAATGACTAGATCTCTCACTTGGGGATATAGGAGACAAGGTTCAAGATCCTTCTCTAGCATCTATTTAATATTTATAAGCCCTTGTAGACAGTATTTATCTACTTTAATAATACTAACAAGAGTTTCCATTTGGAAAAGTCATATTTCAAGTATGTGGCTGCATCATGGCAAGAGTACTCCACTACATTGTGGACAAGCTACTTTTTGATTTCTCAAACTGACTCAGGGACAGAAGCTCATTAGCAATTAGCCATTCTAGTGAGCAGAAGACTGTTCTCCTTTCCCTTGGGTTTTCCCCCCACCAAACAACAATGCCATTCCTGCGGCAAGAAAAAAGCATCCCAGCTGGTAGGTTTCCTCATGTCATTTGACACCTTTGTTCTGGAACATATGAGGAAGTTGTTATAGATTAGTAACGCAATAGTTGGCTCTCACAATTAAGAGATAGGTATAAGGTGGATGTTAAAATGTAGAGTGATGTTATGGCAATATGTCCTCCCATATCTCCCTTTCCCCTTGCCCTTCTAGTAGTCTCAGCTGCCAGGACATTTGGAGAAGGCAGGCTTGTTACCAGGAAGTGCAGTGTCACAACACCTGACCTCCAATTAAGGTGTAAGAAAGTGATCTCCACCAATGGACGGCAGAGAAGGAGTTGACTGACAAAACTTTGGGCAGGGCTAAGGGTATAAAAGGCAGAGCATTCCTTTTGTAGGTGAGCATGTGGCTTGTAGTCATGGGGTGGGCCTTAGCTCGGCTCCATTCCCAGCACTGTAATTTTTTTTCCTTATTTAGTCCTTTTGTTGTATTTTTTGTTAAGGTCTAATAAACCTTTTAAAATTTTAAAAGTGAGCAGTCATTTCTCACAAAGTCAAGAACTGTTGTAAATGGATTTTGAAGTCCTCTGAAATGGGCTTTGCTTGTGGGAGCAATTCAGCAGTGTGGCACCATCTTGACTCTTTCAGGGAAAACAAGCCGAAGAGAAAATGTTCAAGCCATTACAAGCTCTGGGTCAGGGTGGAGGGGCCAAGAGCTCTGGCCCCAGTGCTATGGCCTGTGGAGTAGGCTTTGTTACAAATCAGCTTAGCTGGAAAACAGTTTTTTGAGGATTACTGAGAGAACAGCTAACAGCAGGATAATTTGATTAGAGGCATGGAATTAGGCGAAGGAGTGGCTTAAAATAAACTGCTTAGATGTTT
>NW_005054526.1:733430-734798 GCF_000277835.1 Geospiza fortis
CTAATAGGAGAGACTGAAAGATTGTTCTGGATTACTTTTTTGTGTTAGATTTTTGAAGAAAGCACTCAAGAAGTTTTGCTGGTGGCAAAGGCTGTGTTGAGGAGGAAGTAATGTGAGTATGAGCACAGGGCACTGGGCACAGGTACAGAACCACACAGGGTTGCTGCAGGAGTCTCTCTCGTGGGAAAGCGTGCTTGGCAGGGTATAGTTTAGGAAATTATCTGTACACACGGGTTGTTATTCAAGTTTGGACTAGGAAATATTTTTCTTAGTTTTAATAATGTATTTTGGTTGCAGTTTATCTCAAACAGAAACTGAAACACTGATACAGCAAGCCCTATCAGCTGTCAAAATACCTCTGGGAGGCAAAATCAGTATCATATTTTATGCTTGGAATGGGTTTGCAGCAGTACCAATACTCCGATCCATCCCTCACTAGGCAATCTGTCACCATTATTTTTACTTTACTGCACAGAAATGTTAAAGATAATATTTTATTTTAAAGATCACCAAAAAAAAAAGGGTCAAATGGCAGTCAAATTGTCCCAATAAGTGATCAGAAATCAGAGAATGATTACTGTGGTTACTGTGCCCTGGGCCTCAGTAACCCCCTAAAAAGTATTTAAGTTTTAGTGTGATGAAGCAAAGAGTAAGTTAAGTTTTGAGAAGAACTCATTTGAGCAGTGGAGAACCTTTTGCCGGAGTAGTCCTGCTGCACCATGCAAGTCAGATGTCCAAAACTGCTGCACCCTGCCAGGCCCTCAGTTTTCCAGCTCTGCTTCTCACTTTTACAGGGATGAAACTGAGACAATGCACAAGGTGTTGAGATTCCAGCTTCTCCCTGCCCTGTTCCAGGGGCCCCTGGCTCTCCACAGCCCTGTTTTGCTTCTCTGACAATGAAATTCTCTGTGGCAATTGTTCTCCTGATTTGTGCATGGAATCAGCTCCTTCAGAGGACAAGAACAAGGTGTCCATGTGCAGGGGAAGGGCACCATCACCATGCTCATTGTTGCACCACTGCCAGTTGGTGTTCAGCTCTTGGTCACACCACGCCACAGTCAGGCAATGCTGCAGGTGGGGCTTAGTGCTCTCCTTTTGAAAAGCATTAGCAATTCCAAAATTTTAAAACACGGTGGTGGTTGCAGTGGGCAGGGGAATCCAACTCAGAATATTCAGAAGGCTGACAGCACCAGGGAGAGGTAGGCCATGCTTTGCCTACCATCATTGATCTTCTGAGCAGCCTGACCTCTGCTAGGCCTGGTGTAAAGCAGCCCTGACCATGAGCTACTTCCAGCACAAATGAGGGGTGATTAGAGCAGTAAAAGTCCCCTCCTGTAGGTCTTTTAAACTCTGCTGGAGGCTGGGTGG
>NW_005054526.1:735231-753049 GCF_000277835.1 Geospiza fortis
TTCGCTGCAGGGGTGGCGAGCAACGCCGTGTCCCCCGTGCGGCAGGAAACCTTCCCGTGGCTCCTCCAGGCTCCGACTGCGGTGGCGCCGAGGCCACGCTGTGACTGAATTTGCAGTGAGCCCTCTGAGCTCAGGGGCACGGCAGCACTGCCGGCCAGCCTGACTTGCCTGGCATTCCTTGCAGGCTCTGCCCTCACAGGCGGTGTTTGGAAACCACCCAGGTAAGTGCTGTTCCTGCAACCAGGGCCAGCGCGGACTGGGCCTGGCTTTGTGAAGCCCCGTGTTAGTGCTCCCGTGTCCGTGAACTGAGGTGGCAGTCAGCTGCAACACAGAGCATGGCTCAATTGGCAAGCAAAACCTTCTCATCAGAGCGTCAGGGCTGTGTGCCCTTCCTCCTGAGCCCCCTTGCACCCGGTAAGCTGAAGGAACACTCTGTGCCTGGGCACCCTGAGGGCTGGCCAGCTCCGAGCAAGGACGGCCCTGCCTTTCCTTTGGCTGTAGGACATTACGGGCACGGGTGCTACGTGAGCACCCACAGAGGCACCGAACAGGATTGCGCTGCCCAACACTGTCCAAGTGCAGAGGAAGCCCCAGTTAAAGCAGGCACAGAGCAGAGACCCAGAGAAGGATGCAGCTGGAGACAGGTCAGGGACCAGCAGGAGTGCAGGGTGGCACCACCAGTCTGTGCAGCTGCAGGAGCTGCAGAGTGGGGCCAAAGAGCCTCTGTTTTCTCTTTAGCATCACAAAGGAAAGCTTCAGTTTGAAGTGAACTTGATATTGCTTCATTCCCGCAAGTGTTCAAAGCCAGTTTTAATGGGGCTTTGAGCAACCTGGTCTACTGAAAGTTGTCTCTGACTATTGCAGGGGAGCTGCAGCAGGATATTTTTTAGGATCACTTCTAATCCCAACCATTCTATGACTTTATGATCCTAAACCCTTTGAAAAATGAGATTTGATTCTTAGTCTGGGTTTGAAATCAGAAAGCAGGATGCAAATCCCTGCACAAATTTACTTCCATCAAGCTGCTGTGTGCTTTAGGACCAGTAGGAAAATATGTATCTTGTATAAACTTACTCAAGCAAAATGCAACTATCTGAGTATTCAGTGAGGTTAATGTAATTAATCACAGTTCGGCAATAAGGAAGAGGTATCTTTGATCATGAGTCTTTCATTCTGCTTTAGGAGTAGAAAAGGTGTAGCTAGGTTAACTTAGGGTGATTGAAAAGCCCAGTGTAGTACACAGATGAAAGCTTCAAATATTTTAGTAACTCACTTATATCCTGTAGCTTTTTTATGTGCTCTCATATCACTGTTTTGAATGTCACTGGAAAGTTGCTAAAGAAGTTAGGTAGTGAACCTCTATGTACATCTATCTGCATACATACATATCAGTGCCACTTAGTCTCTTGGAATATGTTTATACTTCTATTGTTTCTTGGTTTTACTTATACTACATTAAGAGCAAAGCAAAGTTTGAAGGTGTACAATGAATTGTAGCCTACACGAAGTACACCCCCAACCAAATATGAGCAGCTAACAAGTTTTTGAGCATATTAGGCTGCAGCTTAACATAACAGTCTTTGAACTGCATGATTTGCATTGCTTGAGCTAATATGAATGCAAAATTTTACCTTTTAGAATGCCGAAACAGGATCTCTGAGGAAGCAGGAACAAAGTTCAAAATTAAAGGATAAACTTATGCTGGAGATTGACTTCTCTGCCCAACAAAATAATCAGGCCAGATCCTGAAGGTTTGTGAATGTTATCATAACTGTCATATAGGTGTGGTGCAAAAGCTACTTGCTCTTTGCTCTACCCAGCGAGATTTCTAGTCCTGAACTTAAACCATATCCTTAGACAACCAGTGAAGCGTGGCACAGTTTGTAATGCTGCAGTGAAGAAGACTTTGGAAAACTTGTTTGGTAGCTGCCATGCATAGGATCACCATGGTAGGATGGGACTTCAACCACACACTCCCTGTCCAGCCAAGTCCAGCTATTACGCAGAGCCAAAGTGCTGCATTGTCTCGGGACTGCATCTGAGCCTACATGTAGAGGTGTTGATCACTGACATTATAGACATTTCGGCCTCTGCCCACCAGCAGGTTATCACTTCCTTACCAGCGCTGCCCTGGGTTCTGATTTGCAGTGAGCCTGTTGACTCAGTTCTCTCAAAGAGATGCTGAGCACCTACTGATCCTTTTAACTTCTTGGAATTTAAAGACTTTGTCACCACTAGAAACTACACAATAGCTGGCAAGGTCTAAAGAGTGCTGAATGCAATATATTTCTCTGTTACACCTCTGCTAAGATCTGCACATAATGTCAGGCCACGTAGAGATTTAATGTACAATTGGTGATTCAAAACCATGGCTAGTTTTCAGAAACCCTTCACTACATATTTGTCAGCTCTCTGCTCACTCACTGCACTCAGAAATTATCATCCTAAATACAGATGCTTCCACTTAACATTTCTTCTCAAAGAAGGAAAAACTTGTCTTTATTAGACACTTCAAAGCTGTAACTCCTTGAGGTTGTTTCCCATTATGTCTAGAATAATGTGGATGAAAAAAGAGATGATGAAAGCTGCTTCTCTATTATGACCAATCTGTTCTACAGGCTTCATTAGGCCTTGGGTGTACTGATCCTTGCTAAGCATGAAGCTGAAATGCTTAAAATAATTTCTAACAGTAGACCATTACTCCACAACTGTGCAGACAAGATTGGTTTGTATTCTTGGCTTTCTCTTACCTCATCCAGGCTCCACCTTTACCCCATGGGAATGACAGCACATAGCTACACAGAAATGAAAGACTCAGAGACACTTCTAACAACTTTTTAATGCAAGATCTTCATTATTTTTTTAATGTAAAAGAGCTGTAATCCTACTGTTCATTACATAATTTCCCTATCCCTTGGAAGTCTTAAATAATAGACAGACACCAGATAGCCTGCCTTACCTCCTGGAAATCTGGAGAGAACCAACACCTCCTCATGGACAGTTTGGAGATTATTAAATGCCTCTCTACAATATTTAGCAGAATAATAATTAAAATAATAATTCTTCCCTTCATCTTGAGCTTCAGAAATGGCCTCAAAAGCAATAAGCAGTAAGCATTAATCCTTGAATTATCCTCTCAATGAAGCCAGTAGTGTAAGTATTGCTCTCTCCTATATCACCACCCTGCCTCCACCAATTGCTTTTCCTCTCTGGTCCTCATCCACTGAGAAAATAATCTGAAGGACTGAGACAGGTACTGGGAGAGCAAGCTTACTGAGGACATGATTTAGGCTTGAAGATTAGGAGCAGAAAAGCCTCCAGAAATGCTGAAGAATTTTATGTACATTTTCACATTACTATACTTACCTCTTTGCTCACCTTCCAATTTTCTCGTTAACACACTCTGGCAACTTGTAGGCTTGATTGCTTTTTTTGTAGCAGATCTGAAAGACCTCGTTCCAGTAGGCAGGAACAATCCCTGGGTAGCTCAGTGCCATTTCTGATCTGTTCTCTTTATTTCAAGTTCCTCAAGACTTCATACCTCTAACTGCTCCTACAGCAGATACTTGATATTCCTAGGGAGCCTCTTACCCTGCACTAGACATGGGACTAGGCTGTCCACTTGAAGGGAAGGCATGCCCTATGGCATAACTTCTGATTGGCACTGGGACCATCAGAACTCAGACCCAAAGCTCTTTGAAGCAACAGAACAATTTGAAGTCTTCTGGAGTGTAAAACTTTTAAATGGGAAAGCTGGGATCTGCTAAGATTGACCTAATGCAGAGTCAGAAAGATCATGTTTGATTTACTTAGAAAGACATAAATATTTTAGAGCTAGGTCTTTCTATACTAATTTGTCTTCATTAATCTTCAGGAGAATCCCACAGCTGCGAGTTTTTCACTTTCTTGATGGTATAAATCTGTGAGAACATAGAACAGGATGAAATACATTCAACAATTGAAGTTCAGCTCTTAGAGACATTTTATGCACATGGTTAACTAAGTGCAAGGAACTCTCTTTTGAATACACTTACATATTTGTCAAAATCAGATGTAGACTTGTAAGATTATGATATAAATTATCTACTGTAGTATAAACACGGTCACTATGTCAGCAAATCTCCTTTATGTAGTTTCACCAGACTGCAGTGTGACAGAATCTGGGCTGCTTCTTAAAAGAACAAAGAGGGTTAGAAATCTCTGAGATGGAGTTAGTTGCCAGAAGAACCATCTATGCCATATAGGGTACTCTGCATGCAGGTGATCCTGATCGTCTTTTCATCTTTGATGTGATGGTATCAATGTCTTAACTTGCACTTTAGAGGAAAGATGAGAGTTCACAGATCAGACTTACGGAACGAGACAGTCAGAACTGGAAGGTCAAACATTAAGTGAAACAGTAAACATTTGTAAGTACAGGGAGTCCACACACACCAGACATCCCAGTTCTGAAATACCCTCTTCCTGTTTAGATTGCATAGAAATACAACTCAGTGCAAATTAGCACTTCTTTTAGATAAGATAACCCTCCTCTGGGAGCAGAGATACTGTGTCAAGAGTTAGATGTTCAGAGTTCAGATGTTCATCCCAAAACTTACCACAGTTTTCAGTCTTCCAAATTTGCTTGCACCATATATACAGATTTCATTAGCCTTTGCTTGCTCTGCTGAAGATAAAATGCTACTAAGAAAGAAGCTAGTTTTACCCTCAGTTGAGGTTTAGGTCATCACCTGGCACATTCCTGAGCTCTGTTACTACCCAGGTCCATGGGTTTCATCATTGTCAGGATATCTGTTATGGCTCATTCCTACATCACACCACCACCTCAAATACTGATCTCACAACCATTAGTTAGAACTGAAGAGCAGAGCTGAAGAAGCCCTATACAACCTGATAGGTGTGGCACACAGAGATGTAAAAGAGCAAGAACTCAGAGAAACCTGCATTTGTCCTGTCATGTGGGTAGCAGCTGTGAGATATAACCTAGACCAGCCAAAAACTGTATACTGGGGAATACCTTGAACTCCAAGAAATCAAATTTCTCCTTCTCATGCACCTCTCCTTTTTAGCTGAGTGCTTCCATTCAGTGCATTGAGAAAACTTGCCTCAGAAATAACCTAAAAAAAACTTTTCTTCTTGTTCCACAGCTCAATTAAAGTAGCAGCTATCCATCTCCAAATCTTGAACTTGAGGCTTTTTAGTCCCCACCTTTGCTGTCTAACTGCAATGCATGTAGCAAAGTTTTAGATGCAGGATGGACTACATTGTTCAGTTGAAATGAGCTCTGTCACCCATTTGACCAAACAGCTTTTCCAGTAACTGGCTTCACTTGGATAGTAAAAGCTAAGATAAAAGGTAGCATTTATAGCTCATTGCATCACCAACCACAGCAACAGGCCCCATTAACAGCCACCCAGCTCAGGGAGAGCTGCAGTCCCAAATGTAAATCAGTTAAATGAGAAGGACTGGCATCTAATGGTAGATAAAATTATTTGACATTGACAAGGTCACAATTGCCTGTTTATTTTTAAAAGATACTGCTATCAAATTTAAAAGATGTAAAGGTCAAGTGTACCATTTCAGGAAATACAAGGTTAAGGGAAGAACCAGAGAAGAAGATTTAGCTGTATGCTCCTTAGGTAATGATATTCATAGATTATTCTTCCATTAACTACAGATCAGGTGAGAAAGAACAATACTTATTTGGTTTTTCCTTACAACTCTCTTTCTCTACTGCATAGACTCTGCAGGCTATAATCCAGATTCTAGTAGAGAAACTTGTCAGGCTTTTCAGGCTTCTGCTGGGACCAGGATTTTATAGACCCAGTAAGCTCCTGGTTACTGGGAGAAAAGTTTAGAGATTTCTCACTGGGGATGGGTCAGCTGTGGAAATCTTTTTGCCTTGGCACCTTGAAGTTTGGTTTGAACCATTATTAGACAATAATACCTATGTCGTATTTCAAGTGCAAAAGTCAGCTGGGGTCTTACCAGGGAATTAAAGCAGTTGCAAAAACAGTCAGACTGGAGTGGGGAACCAGAAAATCATTCCCTTATGTATTCCACTTTTCAGTGTGAAATGGGAAGCTTAAAACCTGTCTATATTTCCTTTGAATTAGATAAAAATTTAAGGTGCTTTTCATTGAGTCTCACACAACATGGTTTCCAACACAGGATTTTATTTGTGATCTTTTACTTTGTTTCATTGATATGAAGATTTGAAATTGTCCATGCAGTTTATGTGTGCTCTGTTCTGCAGAAACCATGAACAAGGAAAACAGTGTAGCTGTACCTGCGGATGAATTAGGCCATCAAGGGAAGAAAAACTCTTTCCTTTTCAGACAGGTCTTGTGTGACCTGTGACTGTCAGGGACAGTCTGATCACTTGATTAACAATCCCCTCCTCTGCAAAATGACTTAAACATTTTTTCTTTTAGTTTACTAGCATGTTGTATAGCTATCTGGCTGGATCTCTGCTGAGAGACTGATGGCTGAAGATGGAGACTGCTGGACTGCCTCAGCACTGTCCATTAGGGTCAGGCTGCTGGGCAATCAGACAGCTTCTAAAAAACCTTTGAGCCCAGCCTAGTCCTCAATGGTGCCTTGAATCCATTCCCACTAGAGATGGACATCAGGTCTTTATAAAATGATGGCTGTTCTCAGAACAATGCTGATCACAGAGCCTGCATTGATTTGCTTGAGATGCATTGTGTGCTCACAGTTGAGTGGGAACAAGCTGTCAGAGCACAATAAGCAAAATAATCAGCAGGACACAGTTTAGACAATTTCAAAAGACCCTGTTCCAAAGCATATGGCCCTTCTTTTTAACTAGAATCCCTCAATCAAAACAGCTAAGTAAAAAAAAATATTTAAAAAATCATGTTACAACAGGTAAAAGAAAACTATTTTTTAAAAATCTATACACAAAGTAGAAAGTAAACATTTTTACCAATAAAAGAGAAATATACGTGAGTTCAGCAGTGTTAACAATTGCCATTGATTTTACATGAAAGGTTTTCAGGTGCTTTGCTAATGGTCATCTACAGAAAATCCTGAGACAAAGAGTTGTAGATGTATCTTTCAGTGAAAAACTCGCTTTGCAAAGAGCTGCAAAGTTTTGCATTGCTTCTCTGCATAACAAAATTTCAGAGTGTGAAATTACCAAACCTGTAGATATCTGTAGTCTCATAAAGTGGGCACAACTTCTCTTAGGAACGCTGCCTTGAACTAGAGATGTCTCCATGAAGTACAGCAAGGGCTTGTGACAGCAGCTCTTTCCTTTTCCTTCAAAAAATCTTGAGACTCCTTTGTATAACGAACACATTTCACATAGGCAAAGCAATCTGCTATGTATTGGCTTCTACTTTTCTGTAACAATAACCAAAAGAGCTGCATGAGGCAAAAGAAGGAATTGTTCTGGCTTTGTCTTGTTCTAAACAGATACAAAAAACATTGCCATGAAAATCATCCCTCAGTGGCTGATAAAAATAGAACTGCAATTTATGCTCCCAAATACTGCCTTTATCTTAAGGCTCTTAAGGAACATTTTCAGTAATAATGGCTGATTTAGATGGATTCCCAGGGTGCTGGATCATTGCCAATGATATTAATGGTTAAAGGCTCCCTGAATTTTGATTGATTGCTGTAATCTGCAGAAACTATTTCAGGACATAGATTTATTGTTATTAAGCCTATAAAATGGTGTCAGGGTCACAGCAAGTTGATGATTTGTGTTGTGATGCAAACATAGCGCAGGAGAAGATGAAATCTTTTAATAAACGTGAAATTTGTGAGAGAACAATGTTTCATCTTTGAAGAATCTGGGGCCAGCCAATTCAGACTGTAGCAGCAGGAAGAGTGTTTTTAAGCTACGGCTACGCTGCAAAAATTGTTCTTCAACAGCATGCTGATTCCATTGAATGCTATTCCACACAGTGATTGAGGTATTTCACTTCTTTTACAAACTTAAAATGTGCTCACTTCCCCTTCTTCATTCTCTGTTTACATAATCTGATATGATATTCTTTATTTCACTAAATATTGTGGTCCTAAATCCATCTAATATCACGCAACATTTCAAAGATGGTTAAATTTTTCCCCCATGGGCCACAAATTAGATAAAAGGGAGACAACCTATACTCTAACACCTCCAGAACATAATGGAAAAGGCCATAACTGAATCTAGAGATCACTGGGGTTTTTTTTCCTATTTAAATGGGTACTCATAAGCAGAATCAGAGCAGATGATTTCTTGTAAAAAGGAGAACTCACAGGACTATAAGAAAGGAATTCACAACATTGCACCATGTAAAAATATCCTCATTTTCTTTTCCCCTTGAGACTGGATTACAAAATGTTGTAAAATTGAGGACTAATTGTACAGCCAAGGAGAAGGAGAGAAACACATACTCTCAAAAATAAGGTGGCACATGGTTATTTTGCAGTAGTCCAGACTGCATGCTGATGGGTTAATGGTTCTTTATGTAACTGAATAACTTCAGGCAAAAGTTCATTTTCTGCAGTTGACAGGACAGTTGCTGAAACACTGAGAAGTCCACAAAATCTGATAATTCATTTATTCTGGTGGTTCTGATCAACTAATGACTTGGATGAGAGATTACCAGTAAGCTCCAAAAATCATGATGCTTATTTCATGCTGGCACTGTTTAACTTCATTTTGTCCTATTGTGTATAAAACCATTGTCATCTCACTAAGAACTTATTATATTATTGTTGTTAATACAAACTGCTATCGTCAACAAGATGCAAAACCAGAAATAAAAAGTAATCTTTATCCCTATAAGTTTACAGAAGTAGCTTTAAAAGCAGAAGACCTAAAGAAATAGGATTCAGGAAAAAACAAGTGAAGTGCTTGGTTTTTTTAATCTACAGTAGATGTGAGGTGTTGCAAATATTTGTAACTTCTATGTTTTCTGTCATTATACAGCGTTCACTGGAGTTGAGGCAGGATATTGGAGGAGAGGGAGAGAAGAGGAATAGGCAGGGCAAAATGCACAAAGGCTGCTACAACAGGATTTAGATGTGACCAAAAGCCAGCACCTGCACAGCATATAAGCAACCACCTAAAACAGAAACTGTTTCTGGAGTTGTAGCTGCTGAATAAGAAGCCCTGGAAGACTCTATTGTATTTGATAATGAGGATGACAGATGAGGATTGGAGAGAGAGAAGGAAGGGTACTCATGTGTGGGTAGGACTAAGAGGAGCCTTTTGCACTGGTTCTTGTGGTTGAGAAGTAGCAAGAAATGTAAACCTGTTGAAGATAGCCATAGGTACTCTCAATCCCTGTTTGCTAAAATATGTTATACAAAACTGACAGTTTCATGAATACATGAAGTTTTTTTATTTGAAATTATAAAATTCGTCCTAAACAAAATTTTTCCCAGTTTTCCTGGTTAGTCTAGTATCTATTGCAGTCTGTTTAGAGTGTGTCTTTCATGCTCCATAAAAAAAGTCAATTTAAACTGTTTCATCCAAAGGCAATGAAATACTTTATTTGTGCCAAACTGTATATACAAGGTGCTGAATTCCTTCAATATTCTGTAATATCACTGGAGTCAGGCTGGAGCCCCTGGCAAGGATAGTTCTCAGGAATACATGAAGATGACTAGCAGTCTGTCTATAACAGTTCAGTCCTGCATCTTTGGCCACTTTAGGGAGTTATGTCCATAAAAATTTAGTGGGATGGAGAAGTAACACTACTGTGTATCTCTTTAGTGAGAATGTCCCTGGAAAATGCAGTCAGTCCTGTAATCACTGCTGGAAATGTGTGGACAGGATGTGATAGCAGTCCAGGGTTGGAGAGCTGAGGCAACAGCTCTGGTTCCTTTCACAGAGAATCTGAGCAAGAATTTGGATAAGCTTCCTCAGTGACAGCAAGGAATATGTCCACATTTTTCTTCAGAAGAAAAAAATTTAATTATCCCATGTAGATAATAATGCAAAATAGTTCTGTAATTAGGATTAATTAGAAAGAATAAATGCTCTGTGTCAAAATAAAACAGGACAATATAATCACTTAGTAGTTTTGCCCTTTCCCCATATTCTTCATTGTTTCTGACTATCTCTTTTTGTGTATTTATGTGCTCAGCTTTCATGGTACTCTTTGGTGGACTTTTGGGGCAGAATAATGAAAGGCCTTCTGTCTATCGTATGTGGATGAACTTAGCAGTCTTTTCCAAACTTTATAATTCTGTGATTCTCTGTATTGGCTGAAAGACAACTGAGAAGTTGTTAATTTAAAGTTGAGTCTTGTACCAGGCTGTCTTTCCAGAAGTGAGATGTCATGTTTGAGACCATACTACAGACCAAGGAGTTGGATGCAGCAATGGCTCGGAGGCCCAGGGCATTTGTATAGACACAACAATGGCTGAGGGACTCAGACATCCATCAAAACATGTGGAAACACATGAGGTCTCTTTAGGAGCTGTACATAATCAGTTCACAGGATGGGTACAGTCGCTGATCAGCCAGGTGGACAAGCTTAATTTACAAATTGATTTGTAGACCAAGATAAAGCTGCTAAGTAGGGAGGAGCTGATCCAATGTCTCACTAACCTGAGTCTGAGGCTATGCTGACTTTTAATGGGTTCTTTCATGAGTTGTTTTAAACAGTGAAAAATAAAGGGCCTGAGGTTTGGAGGCCAGTGTGAAAAGCACAGTAAATAATCTAGTGAAGTTGGAGTGTGGAAAGGTAAACAAATTGATAGAGCATCTTTTCTGTAAAATTGTTTTAAAATAATTAATTCTTCTTATTTAAATGGTAGAGTGTGAGCACTATAAAAGTATTTGGAAGTCTAAGCTTGATTTTTGGCATGGTTTTCTAAAGTAATGAAGATTATGTTGTTGGTCTGCTGTCTCTTCAGTGTGTTTTGAGTAGATTGGTTGATTTCTACCATCTTTAGAAAGGCAGAGAGTTAAACTTGAGCTGATTTTGTGTTTGTTTGGGTTTTTTTCAGTTGAGACCTTTATTATACTAGACTACATAGAATATTATCCAAGAATATTATCCTGGTCTTCACTTCTTTAAAACAGAAAGAAACAGATATACACATCTAAGAGAGTGTGTGACTCTACAGTTATGCTTGTGTAGAGCTACATGCATATATAAACTATTGAGGTTTAAACTATCTTAAAACTGCAACCTATGTTTATTATTACAACTATATAACTATACAGCTTTTTCATAAATAAATTTAAATATTAGCATGATCTGATAAATGCTAAAACATTTCAACAGGCTCCAGGTAGCTGAAAGACTAGATGTAACTTTCTAGAAGATTGTGTCTTCTTTTTCTGTGTTCCCCGGGGCTATGCTGAAGCTTTGCAGGCCTTATCTGTGTTTTTCACTCACTGCATTACTTCTTGTCATGTTATGGGGGGCATAATAATTACTGCATCTGAACAAGAAAACATTAAATCCCCTCACTTTGTTGTTAGTTCACCTCACTGCATTACAGCCAGACGGGATTTACTCACAGTTGCAGAAGATTTTAGTAGCAGAGTGTGGAACAGACACCAGATCTTTTGAGTCACAACCGTACTAAAACTATTTTGGCAATCTAGCTCACTGCAAAAACTGTACAGCACTGCTGATAAGATTACTGATGAATGTTTGGAAGCAAAAGGTAATATTTGGAAAACTGAACAACATTTCCAAGGTTACATTCCTGGGCTCATAAGCAGAAAAGTCAAAGTCATAGGGCTGCAATTATATCTCTTTAAGGAGATGGCCCCACACCCACATTCACCATAGTCTGATAGCTGTGATTTCTGAGCATGGCATCACTGGTGCCGCCTCCCAGCAGGACCACCCCACACTGCACCCCATCAGTCTGGAGACACTGCGCCACAGAGGGATTAGAACTGAGCTGGTCTCAGGGACAGAGAGCTCTGGAAACAGCTCCTGGGATCCTGAGATCCAGGGATAAGCAGGACTCTCTCTGTAAGTAGCCAATTCTGTCCTCAAAAGACTGAAAGGATTTCCTGAAAAAAAAGCCACATGACTTCCAAAACAGAGTCAAGCAAAAGCACCCTCAGCATTACCATACCTTGCTCCTCTGTATGCCTTCTTTGATGTTTTGATGGATTAATTTCAGGTCATTGGAAGAAAGCCAGAACTTGTCTGAGAATTTTCTGAGAAAGGGCCTGTCATAGGTTCCCAGAATCATGTGCAAGGCACAAATGCAGAGTCACCTAGTGGGCCACAAGCAGCCTCACTCTGCAGTACAGAACCCACTGCAGGATACCCCTTCCTCACAGGAGTGGACCTGAAGCCATCCATGGCAAAGAGGTTCATGCTCCCCTACAACAGAGCAGAGACATCACCATCTAGGTCTGAAGGTAAGTACTGCACCTGAGAATTAACCAAGAGCAAGGGAAAATAAAGCCCAAAAGGGTGAACATCAGCCTTCCTCCCTGCAGTACTGTACTCCCTGCACTCCTTAGGCAGCTGGGAGACAAGTGACTGGGAAACCACTGCTGGCCCATGAAACAAGAAGTATTTATCTGAAAAATGGGCATAGAGCAAGGAGTGGGGAAGCTGAGAAGCAAAGGAGTTAACATCAGTCACCCACCCTCATCTCTCATACATGAAGAATCTTTGTTACCACACCTGAAATATTCTGGTGAGCAACTAAAAAAATCATAACACTGGTGGTGATAGGACTTACATATTCAATTCTGCAGTCAGTGGGGGTACAACAACAAAGGAAACCAAGGTACAGGAGATCTGTGATTATGGGAGGAAGACTAACATGAGCTATGCAGGCTGAAAGGCCACCTGGAGAGCCTTGAATACAAATTGGATCTGAGGGGGTGTTCTGGGGGGAGTTGTCCCTCACAGACGTATAGGCAGGTCTAGCAGGGTAGAAGCAGATAGTCATGGCAGTCAGACCAAGAGCAAAGTTTTGTCTTCCCTTTTTCAGAAGCAGCAGACTGCACTGGCTGGCCTGGCTTCCGGGCAAAATCTGTTTGATTTGCTGTGATCTCACTTTATTGCAAAGTTAGATGGGGCAGAAAGCAAAGCTTTCCTAAACAGTTTGAAGAGGAGATTAATTTTAATACTGCACTTCTTTTTTTTTTAAACCAACCTTGCTCTGTTTCCTAGCATCAAAGGTAGGGCTCTCCCAGGACAGCAGATCTTTTTCTGTGCAGTATCTTAGGATAAATAAATTAGCCAGCAGTTCCCACTTTCCTTTGCTGGACACCATCACTAAAAAGCTCTCTTCAGTTCAGATCAAACTTGCAAAAACATCTCAGCTTTGTCAGTAAGGATACATCTGCTTTACTTTGTCTAAACTCAGAGTTTTCTGAGTAAAGTTCAAGGAGAGTTGAACTAGCTTTATTCAGGCCAAAGTGAGATACAGACTTTTAATTGTGCAGGTAAGCAACTGACAAGGTTTCTTATAAAGGGTCAGAGCTAGTCATGTGGTTGTTTCAGAGGCAAATCTGAATTATTTCTTTGTGTAATGTAATCTGTGTCAAATGCCCTTGGGCAGGAAGCCACTGTAATCAAGTTGACTAATTTACCTTGTCCCTTTATCAAAATGCCGTACCTAAGTAACCAGTTCTGAATTTACCTGTGAAGTCTGTGAAGAAATACAAAATGGGCTACAAAGATAAACAGACTTTTTAATCATCCAGGTGGAAAGAGCAATTCATGGTTAATAACTTATCCAGTTAAATCAGCCTGTTTGTGTGCTTCCAGAATATCCATAAGCAGACCACAGCTCCCCCTCACTTACTGTTTGCATTTTCCCAATTAGTATGTTGCAAGACTATACTCAGTGACTTGCTCCTTTCCTCCTCCTGCCAGCAGACTTTTCTTTGTAAGAGCCTGAAATGGCTCTTCTTTCCCCAGGACTCTCATGTCCCCTTTTCTCACTAAAATCCTCAGTCTCCTTTTCT
The DNA here is from genome assembly GCF_000277835.1 of Geospiza fortis. Lineage (NCBI taxonomy): Eukaryota > Metazoa > Chordata > Aves > Passeriformes > Thraupidae > Geospiza > Geospiza fortis. The sequence goes on from NW_005054526.1 coordinate 749,156, forward strand.
GGGCAATACTGTATTTTAACAAGAGAATACCCAGTATTATCTGAGTAATACTGGGTATTTTAACAAGAGACTTGGAGGCTGCTACTGGCTTCAGGACATTCTTCTTCTGGTTTCTGACCAAATGGCCCATAGCAAGGACAGAAGAGAGTATGAAGTTGCTGTGAAGCAGCTATAATGAAGAATTACAGCATCTTACAAAATTTTTGTTTAAGGCCACTTGGTCTTCTTGCTCAAAGAGTCTTTCATGAGAGTGAGAGTCTGTTGGGTAAAGTCCTAACAGTCCATGTCCCACTCTTCCTCTATGTAAGATCATGTGCTTTTCTGGAGAATATACCTCGTTTAGGAGGGTTTCATTGGAAAACTCTTGACTGGTTTAACTTGCAAAAAGGATAAAGATGCCCACATACAAACTTCTGAGCCCAAACAGACCTTCACAACAGTCAGACCATGCAGATGTCAGATCTCAGGAGGCACCTGCAGGACCGCCTCCATGCCAGGATGACATCAAAAAGTTCTGGAAGGGTTTTTCTTCTTTTTTTCCTATTGTCAGTTTGATCTATTTAAAATATTACAGCTGTATATTAATGACTGCTCTGGAATTTTTTGTTGCTCCTGTAAGTGACACAAAATAAACAAGAGCTTGTGAACCCGTGATTGCCAGTTTCTCCTCATCTCTCTACCAAAAAAAAAGGAGGAAGCTGAGTGCCTTTTGCACCAAAAGCCAAAATCTAGAGCCTGCTGCCTCCCATGGGTTGTTGATGGTTGCATAGATTGTCATTTGTGCATATTTCACCAACAGGAAAAATTTTGCTGTGCTCCCATTAAGCTGCAGTACCATCCAGAATGATTAATATAATTCATTAAAGCATTTGTACCACTCCAGAAAGCAAAGATAATTATATGGAATTTGGAATTTGAAATCAGTGCTGCAGGCTTGGAAACACAGAAGTGCACAGGTATTGCAAAAGTGCATGGACCCACAAATAGACAGGCTTATTTCCTGTGTGTCTGAGACTTGTTTTAAGGCTATGGTGTTTATTTATGCCTATTCTAATGCATTTGTTCCACAAGGCCAATTTTGGTGCAACCAAGAACCAAGCTGAAGAGATTTATCAATCACTGAATGGATAAAATTGAAGGGAGCCCTTGGAGATCATCTAGACCAACCTCCCTGCTCAAGTAGGGTCCCCTAGACGACATTACTTAGGACTGTGCCCAGAAATTTTTTAATATCTCCAGGGAAGGAGACTCTACAGCTTCTGTGGGCCTCGTGTTCCAGTGCTCAGTCGTTCTCACATCAGTGCAATAAAGTTTATTATGATGTGAATGATAAAGAAAAAGAGATTTGACTAGCTGCAGAAGATTTATATTGGTGAGTGATCCATTTTCAGATACCCATCAGATTTTAGCTTTCTCTTCCTTAAAATGCACCCAATCTGAAATTGCAGTGAGAACTGTTAGTGAGAACTACTACATATATTTGGCATAATTGTCCTCTGTCCCATTCTATTGCATTTTTTCTGCTCTGTTTCCATGGAAATGGGAGAAAGAAGGTCAGGCATATGGTATAGGCAATTGTTTTAAAGGAGCTTGAAAGGCTTTATTATTCCCTGATCTAATTTTCATCTGAGAATGGTTGTGGGAATAAAAGTCAGATACCCCACTTGTTATTTTTGGTGGTATTTAATTTAAATCTGTATTCCCAAAAATCCAGGAAAAGCCATTTTTCTTCCTTCTGCACCTAGGAAGAAGATTGTTCTTGAGGGGAATTGATGTGATGAGATAGGCATCTCATACAGGAATCCGTTCCTGATCATATTGATATAGTCCTGTCAAGTCACATGCTGTATGACTTTGATATGTAATGTCTGAAACGTCCCAGTCTCAAACAGGGACATTCACACCTACATGGGAAGGGAGCCCAAAAAACCTGTTTGTCCATTAGGAAAAGAGAGAACTATTTCCTCAAGGACATTTTGAGCCTAGCTGTAGTTACTCTTGGAAAGAATTTTGACATCCACCACTGGAAATTGCTCTAGATGGGAAGCATTTGCCTTCTTGCTACTACTAAGTAGAACTAAGATAAAGGTATTCAACTGCTCTCTTTTGATGGTTTTCTCCTATTTTATTGTCATGCTGTTAGCTTTCATTTCCATGGAAACAGAGAGGTAGTTTTTAGCAGTGTGAGAGTCTTAGTTGCGAATAACACGTGTAGATTTTAGCTGCTGCATGTTGTCTGATAACTATAAAATAAAGGCACAATACAAGGGGAATGACAAGAAAGAAAGGATGGACAAAAGGAGATCCAGACATTTCAGGGGCCATGAGCACCCCTCCTTCCTAGAAAAGGTTCTGGATATCTTTTGTTTTTCTGCTCTACTATCTTCATTTTCCAGGCCTGTGCTTGGACCTGGCCTCCTTTCTGTTACTTCTGTTTCAGTGAGGTAATATTTCATTGCCATGGTGTCTGGAGGCCCCAGGAAACCTGAGGCTCTCCTGTGCTGGATCCATGCTGCTGTGGCATAGGAATGGTACTTCCCCATTCAGGGCTCCAGGGAGACTCTCCCAACAATATGCTGCTCCTACTGGAGGCACAGAAGGCAAAGGTCATGGACTGAATGAGATAAGAACAATTTACCGGAAACAGCAATGAGATAGGAAAGCAATTAGTAACAGCAAAAATATTATTAACAAAGGCTATAAGAAAATAAAGTATTCACATGGACAAACACCCCCAATAATAGAGAATACTAGACAGCTCCTCCTGCCACGTTTTCTTGACTAGGAGCAACCCCTTCTCTCTGGAAGTGAGAGTTCCTTTCCCCTGCTCCTGGCAATGACATGAGATGGTATAGAATAACCGCTGTGTTCCACCTACATCCCATTACAGTTACTGCAAAATATTAACTGTATACTGGCTGGAACCAGGACACGTGCAAACCTGGAGCAAGAGACATTACCATAGTGTGAAGGGAAAAAAACCACAGGAAAGATGAAATTATTTGGGTGTTATTACACACAGGATATTGGCAAAGCCAAACCTGGCTTCTTATTCCTTGCACAGCTCTCTCCTCTTACTAACTGTTCACTATACCAATGCTGAGGGAGACATGCCTTTTCCACTTATCTCTTCAATTTTTCTGTTCTTCTTCTGAACCTGTGCTTTTCCTCCAGAAAATGTCATTCCTACTTGCTTATTCATCCTCAGTTTTTCTTCCATGGCTGCAGCTCTCTACAGACCACTTCTTCACTGTCTCTCCCACCTAGAGTAGAGCATTCCACCAGAGCACTGCCCCAACTAAACCTGGTGTGGAGGAGGCATCTTCCCTCTCCCCAGTGTACACTAAAACCTCACCTATCTGCCCAAGCCATGTGTAGTCCTTCAGAGAAAAGTTTTGCGGATGAATTAATTATATCTTGAAAACCCCTGATTAAAACGTTCCTCATCTTAGTAGTGAGAGGTTGCAATAGTAGGGCAAATCTCTAACTGCCAACTCCTTATCAATTATGGGTACTCCACCTTTCAATTTCTTAGCCTGATAACACACAGGCTGTTCCACCTTTCTCCTCAGTTCTGTGATCAGTTACCCTCTTTGCTATTATGACCCTTGGTTAGGAGCCACAAGTCTCCTAAGGACACCACTATTTCTGAATGAAATTTCATGTTGGAATTACTACATTTTAATTACTTCATTTTAAAAAAGGTCTCCGACTAAAATACATGACACTGAATGAACAAATCTTTTATTGTTCACAGGGCAGCAGTAGCATCACCCTATTGTCAGCTTTACAATTTTTCTGTTGAAGAAGGTTTTTGCCACTAGCCACACTGGTTCACTGAGATACATAACCTTTAACTCACCAGCACTGCAGGAAGTAAAGTGCTGCAGGGAA
>NW_005054526.1:753059-755330 GCF_000277835.1 Geospiza fortis
AGCCCAAAGACCAGATTCCTAAAGGAGGACTGAGCTAGTCTTTCTGATGATATGGGAAAGGACTCTATTTGGGCCAAGAAGAAGGGAAGAATTGTGTTTTGGAGGTTTTAGTCTCTGTTCTAAAGGCTTGATCAGACTCAAGGGACACAAGATATTAATTACTGCATTAGCACAGCTGACTAGACTGTCTACTAACAAAGCACAGTAACAGTAGGATGAGGGACATTAATGTGAAGTCCGTCTCTATTGAAAAGTGTATTAAAGACTGTGTTTATGAGAAACAAATTTACTGACTGAAATCAATGTGCTTATACAGCTTTTCTGCTTCCCTCAAGACTTTCACTCTTTTGGGTACTCCAAATTTAATTTACAACCCAGGTCATCACCCCAACCTTTGTTTTTTCATTTATTTCTCAGGATCTGTGTATGACTCTCTTCAATTAAGAATAGGAGGACTGAAATACCCTAAGTATCCAGCCAAACCAAAAAGCTTCTTGTGTAATTACTTGAGCAAGAAGGTAACCAGCCTTCCTCTATGTACTCAAAAAGGATTGGTATTCATAATGTTAAGGCAGGCAGCATAAAATCTCCTAACAATACTAGTATGTTAGATTTTTACTTTTTTGGAAGGTTGGTTGGGTTTTTGGTTTGTTTTTTTGTTTTTTGGTTTTTGGGGGTTTTTTGTTGTTTTGTTTTTGGGGTTTTTTTTTGTTTGTTTGTTTTGTTTTGTTGTGTTGGTTTTTTGTTGGTTTGGGTTTTTTGGCTTGGTTTGGTTTTGGTGGGGATTCTTTAGTTTGGCTTGGTTTGGGTTTTGGTTTTTGTTGTTTTTTGTTTGTTTGTTTGTTGGTTTGGTTTGGTTGTTGTTGGATTTTTGTTTTGATTTGGGACTTTTTGTTATTTATTTAGTGCACCAGGACTGTTTTAATAATTTGCTGTTCTTCTTTTTATACTTTCCAAAAAGAAGAGAAGCAGTTAGGGAATTTTATATGACAGGAAGAGTGTATGAAGAGATGTATGATACAACACTATTCCCTTTGCACCTTAGAACTCAACAGAGTAATACTTCCTCTCTGTGTATTAACTTCTTCTTCCACCTTCAGCCACAAAGTGTTTCATTGCTTCACACTTGAAGTCTACACTGTAGGACTGTTGCCCCCTTCTTTAAGCACCTAAAAATTGATTATAGCTAAATACCAACACGGACTGCTATCACTGGAGTGCAAGCTGTCCCCAAACCACTCCTGCAGAAGAAATCAGTTTTAAACATGAAAATGCAGAGTAAAACAAAAGATTTGGAAAAAATTACCAGATTCAGATGTGCTGCAAATGTTCCCCGCATCCTCTAAAATGGATTTGTCAAAGGTAGGGCAAAGTTTCAATTCTGTTTGCAGCAATCAAATTCTTTTCCACAATCCAGACTGTCCCAACATTTACATCCACTTTTCAGTCCTGGGTGCTCCCCATTGTCAGGGTCTTGGCACATTGTCAATGGCAGATACAAGTGATAGGCATCCTTGGCACTTAAGAAGATCTTTCCAAGTAGGAGACCACACTGGAAACACACAAAACCATATGTTTCCCCTTCTTTCACATTTCAGCATGTTAACAGAGCCATGCATCAGAGAAGTGCTGCGAGAAATCAGAGTGATCACATAGAAGTCAAACCTGTTCCACCGTAGCTAATGAAAAATACCTATTAACAGCATTACCAACAGAGTTTGTCTGCACTGCCATGAGGAAGGGGGTTCTCCTGAACCACAACTTGGAATCTCCTGGAAAAACTTTTTGTACCTGACTGATTCTATAAACTATGCTTGTCACCAAACCACTTCTCAGTAATGGAATTATGAAGCAACTAAAAGAACATTTTCTTTTAAATCTTTTGACCACCAGGTAAACTCCTGCGATGAAATCATAGTTTTGAATTTTAACATTAACATTCTAACATGTTAGCATCTACCTATAGTCTGTTAAAAAATACTTATTCTTGCTCATAGGATTTGATAGTCATCTCTCTTCAGAAATTGTTCAGAAAGGGTTGAAGAAGAAACTTTTGAAAAACATTAGTTCTGATCAGCATCGAAGTAGCAGGAAGGGGGTGAACTTTGAGTGAAGACCAAATGGAAGTAATGAAAATACCTGAATACAAATACTGTAGATGAGAAAACAACATCGTGACATGCCTCTGCATCAAAGGAGTTTGCTCCTACAGCATCAGAATAGATTATTATTCAGCAGGCTGTCTCATTCAGACTGTTCAGAATGTTTTCC
>NW_005054526.1:755370-781669 GCF_000277835.1 Geospiza fortis
AGAGCGGTCAGTGCTGTGTTTAATGTGTAACAGCAACCCCAAAATGTGTTTAATATCTTGCAACTGGAAGCAAACAAGCAAAAGACATCCTATGGTACCATGCTTGTGAGTCTTATGCTACTTGTGCCACCCACTCCTCACTGTCTCACCACACTGCAGATGTGCCACAGGGTGGCAGAGCAAAAGGCTCAGGGAAATGTAGATGACATAATAATTTTGGATATGCCTAACTATTTCATTCCCCCAAAAAGCTGAACTCAGAAGAGAGTTTTAGAAAGCAAAGAAAGCTCCTGACTACAGTGATTATAAGACAAATGCCATTACATTTGACAGACAAGCTATTTCTCATTTAACCAGATCTAATGGGTGGCACCCCTGCCCATGGTAGGGGATTTGGAATTAAATTGTCGTAAAGGTCCCTTCCAACCCAAACCATTCTACGATTCAATGATTTCTTTCGTACTTCTTTGAAAGCCTTTTCTCTTATAGTCCCAAGACTAGAAGGCCCTACAGGAAATTGCAAGAGGAAAAAAACACTTCCTCTGGGGAAGTTATACTTTCTTGGGATGATCTTCCACCAAATGTTTCATTGTAAATAGATATTGAATTGCGCTCCTCTTATTAGCTTGGGGCCTCAACTATGTTTCTTTTTCTTGTGTGTGTGTATGAATAAAAAAATCTTATTTACTATCAAGCCATGTCCAAATATTTTCCTTCTTACCCTTCTCAATGAGACAGGAAAGCAAAGTACAAAGAGGAGGGCATATCCCAAACAAAAGAGCGAAGTTCTGGCCGGCTCATCCAAGGAAAACAGAGTGTCCCTGCAGCATTCCCCCGTCTCTTCTCTTCTGGAAAATGTTCTGGTTCCCTGGTGCCATTTCATATGCAGATACCTTCCTGACAATCAGTCTGCCTCGGTGTCTTCCAGTCTGCCTCTGTCCACTCAGCCAGCATGCTCACTCCTTTTGCTTGCAGGGCAGCTGGAAACAGAATTAGGAAAAAAAAAAAGCTGGAAATTATAAGAAGTGTTGGCCCAGAAAATAACAGGGAGCCTACTATGAATCTCTCATCACCCCGGGTCTGAATCATTCTAGTTTTCTTTCAGACATATCTCTGGTAATATTTCTTTTCTACTGCAATGAATTATATTAAATATTTCCTACTGTAGGTTTCCTAGTTTAAATATTTTAAAATCTGTTAAACCTCTTTCTACTTGAAGAACTAGATCCCTGCAATATTTAAAACTTGCCTTACCCTACTAATTTCTCTTTATTTCCTTATTTAGGTCATGGGTTTGGGAATTTTTTCTTTGCTTCCCCTCACTTTCTTTGTTTTAAATCAGACTCATATTGAGCACTTCAGGAAAGAAAGATAACACCTATTCTGCACCATGTCCCTCAAAGTTTATCAAAGAACTTGGTTAGTCAAATCTTGGTCTTTGTCAGGAGTTGGCACACTGTTCTCCTGACTTGTGAAAGGCTCTGGAAGCACATATACAGGCAGTTAGGACTGATCACTGCATTCATTATCCAAGAACTCTCACAAAATTATTTATCAAAATAGCAAATATGTCCACAGAGCTCATGGAGTAAGTCCTTAGAGCATAAGAATAGATACCAAAATGGCATGGTTTCAGAATGGCACAGAAGATTACATTTTTAATGGCAGCACCAAGAAGGACAGAGTACGGAACATCATTTCCTAATGATAGTTCACATTTTGTTAAACTCTTAAAATTGTGTCCTTGATGTCTATAAACATCAGGAAAAATGGCTTTACAATCTTCCCTGTGATAGAGAATTACAACCTGCTATTGAAAAAGCAACCTGTTTTCTTCATCCCAAGCAGATGTCATCTGAAGGCTCAGGACAGGAAGATAAGTCACCTGTCCCTGCAATCAGTTTTGACTTTGTGTGGCTGAGGAAAAATCATTAGACTTTTCTGTGATATAATTTCCTCATCCATGAAAAAAAGAGAATTCCTGTTCATGCTTAGAGATCATGTAAATGCAAGTTTTGTGAAGTGCATTGTGAACAGCAGAATGGAGAGATGCATTGCATGAATGTGAAGATTCATTCATGCAATGCAAGTACGTTATTACTAACTGACAACATTTGGCAGGACCTCAAGTCAGTTACTTCAAACCCCTGGTGTCCATAAATTCTTTCCACATGCTTACAAGAATGGGCCATGCTTCTGGAGTTACAAGAGACAAAATCAACTTCAGTTGAATGTTCCAGTTCTAATTTTTTATGTCTTTTGCTACCTCTTTTTATTTGAAGACTTTGTGTTAGGAAAGGGTAGAATGGTCGGCAGTTTTGGATTGTGTACTGTGTTTACACAGAGCAGCACACTGACCTCCAAACCCCACCTTTCTGCAGCACAGCTGTACCTATGTGTGGCACACACTTCAAAAATGGCTATAGAGTTAAAAGCTGGGGCTGGGCGCTAGGAGTTTATTTTTGTCACAGTCAGTTATACTTGCAGTTGTGCATGGTCGTGAAGATAAATCAGAGTTTATGCATTGTGGCAAAGCAGAAAGCTTGTGGGACTAGATTTCAAAAGAATTCTCAATGAATCAGTCACCTTCAGGGACAGCGCTAGCAGTTGCTGGCGGTGCATACCGAGCTGGATAGGAAGGAGGATGTCTGTCTTTGACATACATAATTAAGGTAGTCATTTTGGTGTAAAAGAAGCAAAGGATAGATTAATATCATTTACTGTTTGTGTGCTGAGGGCCTGTCCTGAGGTCTTCTCTTGATTAAAGAGAATAGCTCCTCAAACAGATGAAGGTTTATCAAGTCCTGCAAATAATCACCCTGAGGTCTTCTCCGTGGGAAAATAGAGATCAAGGGAGGTGCACCCTCAGAGACAGTCCTGCCTGTCCCCATGTGTGCATCTGGCTCTCACAGCAGCACGTAGGGCATTGTTTGCATTGTTTGTTCAGCTCCTTTCCCCCATCAGCACTGCAGCTTGCATCTAGCCTTACTGTCCCAGGTGTTCTAACCATTGACCAGCAGTCAACAATTCTAACTGCTATTGTTAAGATCTATTATATCATCTGAAACAGCAAACCTGAAGGGGAAAGCTGACAGAAAAGGGGTTATATTCCTTTTCATGCGGAAAGAAAATGAATAATTGGTCTTGCACCAAAAAAAAAAAAAAAAAAAAGAAATAAAATAAAGCTATAAATCATACTTGCAAGCCAAAAGAGGGAAATTGCAAGAGAAAAAATAATTACTACTGAAACTACAACCCAAAATCTTGTGATCACCTATAAGTACAGGCAACTTGGAGAACACCTCTCAGTGCAACTTTCACATCATCACCAACTGTTGCCTTGAGAGAGGCACAAATCAGGTAAACTAGTAGAAACTCAGACAGTAACAATGAAAACAAGAATTGCAGAGATACTTCGGTCTTGAGAAGGTGCATACTTACTCCATGTGCTGCAAGGGCAGGAAGGCACTTCTGGTGGCTTCGTCAGCAGGTTGGATATCCTAATACATCGCTGCTGTTTTTCTACTGCTTATTCTGGCCACTTTAAAGCAGAGATCACATATTATATGGTCTCTAGTATAGACCCTGTAACAGAGGGTACGTAACATACCCTCATAAAATAAACATATATAGCAACATATCATACAGGTTCAGATGGGTTCAACTGAAATGGGACATCTTCGTGAAAATCAATTGAGAGAGAGGTGTCAGTGCATGAAGACTCAGAATCTCAGCAAACATTTTCCACATACTTCTGCGAGGAAAACCCACTCAGTTCCATATGACCATGACAATACTTCATCAGACTTCTCCCTTTCACTTGTCCTTCTTGCATTCTATTTTTTTGGTTTTGCCTCATGGCAGTGCTAATCCCTTATCTCCCTTGCACCCAGTGTTAACCTCCACCATCCCATATTTAGTCCTGTTCTCTAGCCTTGAGGACATCACTGTCTGATCCTTTGTGCTTATAGCTCAGTTTGAGATTTCATTAGTTTGAATAAAAGATATAATTTGCTTTCCAATTTATTGATCTGTTGTTGACAGCTCTGTTTGGGATAGAAAGATGTTTAATGAAAACTGTGCTGTCTCTTCCCACACAGTGAAAGGGATGAAGTCTATAATTGCACATGACACTATATGGTTCTGCTATCCCTCAGTGACCACAGAGGTAAATCTAAACAGATACAGACATTTGTAGTGATGCAGCCTGTCCACACCATACAGCATTCCTGTATTCCAGGGTCCATCCATGGACTTCTCCTTCTCACCATCCTTCCTGGAAGGGGCAGTTTTGGGCAATCTAGCCACACTCTTCTGCTTCATGTAGAAGAAATAGACAGCTAAAATGGGTTGTCCCTTTATCATTAGGTTCATAAGAATTTTTCTTCCACAGATGGGTCATTATATAATGGCTTTACTGCAGAATAATGTATATTACTATTCTTGAGACAGTAAAAAATCAGATAATACTGCTTAGTACTGCTTAGTCCTAAACAGTTACCAGGTTTTGCTTCAATGTGTTGGAAATCCATTCCATAGCAGGAGCCTCTGACACATGGAAATGAAATGTAGATTGCAACTGACATCAAAAATGGTAAAAGAAATCTGCTTGAGAGGGTAGTGTGTCACAGGGGATTTATGAGTAAAGCTGTGTATGATTCCTTAGATGAAATTATTTTTTCAGTCTCTGAAATGAGCACAGAAAGATCCTGGAGAGAAACAGATCCACCTTGGTGAAAAGGAACAGCTTGTAGGAGAAGTTTCTAGAGGTCTGTAAGGGAAGGATGCTTGGGAGATAACTACTTTTAGTAGGGCCAGGACAGGGAGGATATTGAAGGACTGCAGTACCTCTGGGAAAAGCCTCAGGAGGGGTGCCATATAGGGCTGGAAAGGCAGTTGAGCAAGGCATTAGGTCAATGTTGAGCTCCACGTTGAGGGTCTTCTGCTTTTTGCATGCACAAGACTGAGGCTGTTCTATCAGAATTTGTGTCTGGAACAGGAGTAGGGGTCCACACACTTACTAACAGCTGGCTAGCTGCAGCAGACACTGTGCCTCAACGGCATGGTGCATACAGAAAGGATGTGGGAAATGAGGGAAGGCTTCTGTGTTACTGCTCTTCACTGCATGAGCCTAACCTTTAGATCCTCAGGCTTGAACTGTGGTTGCTGAGAGCTGGTGTAGAGCTCATCCTGGCCACAGCTGTAATGCAATCTGAAAATGGTATCTTTATCTGCACTCAAATCCAAAGCTAATGCAATCACTAGTGTTGTGTTGTTAATGTGGGTCTGTGTGTGACCCTGCACTCTGCTACTGCCCCTTATTGTCTAATGTCAGTATGCTTGGAGCTGTGCAACTGGAAGAATAAATATAATCCCCGGTCTTACGTTCACCCAACTGCTTTTCAGTACTGTAAGAACCTCTACAGAGGCTTTACTGCCTTAAACTGCATGTGAGAAGATTTCATTTACCCAGGGGCTTCTGCATGAAGGCTGCAATAGGACCACAAGGCAGTCGCAGTTATCACCCTTGAGTTCTCAACCTTTGTGAGTTTGAAAAACATTCACTTTTGCAGCTTAAAATGTTCATCTCTGATTTCCAACCAGAAATAAATTATTTTATTGGCTGTATATCTTCTATTGTTACTGAGTTATGGCAGAATACATAAAACATATTTTTCCCTGTGTTGCAAAATAAATTCTTGCAATGCTGCTGTGCTGTTGTTGGGAGGATTTAGGATAAACAACAGGAAAACCAGCTGAACTTTAAGAAATAAAATCTGACAAGGCCTCAGTTCAGCTAAGGATTGATCCTTTTGTCAGTCCTTGCTCAGGAAAATAATTTAGCATGGACAGCAAGTTGAGTATGTGCTTACATCCCCTTCAGGTCAGTGCTAAAGTTACAGTTAAGTATGTGATGAAGTACTGCGTGGTATAGGAATTGTTCACTGAATTTTGACTGAGCTATATTTCTTGCCTGCAAAATTAAATGTCTAAGCAGGAGCTGAGGAAAAGCATTTCAAAACTAGATTCTCAGGACACAAAAGAGACAGACCAAGTCTGCAGAGGCATACTTAAGCATGAGGGTCAGATATCCAGGACACTGCAAGCAAGACTTCACCCAAGCTGTCAGTGCACTTAGCAAGTCCCAGAGCTGGGGAATTTGTGGGGGGAAGATGGAATGGTTCCATTGTGTGGGACTTGCTGGCCCAGCACTGTCCACAAAACTTTTCCAGAATTCAGGCAGGCTAGGAGGGACAGAGAGTAATATTAGATGCTTCTTCCTCTTCAGATACTCCAGTCTTGCCCACCACATTCTGCTGCCCAGGCTCCATCACATACCAGGGAGCCACAGAGCTGCTCTGACCCATGGACCCTACACATGCCTCACCATCAGTTTAACTGCATCTGAGAAATCACAAAACATTCTAAAATACCAACATTAAATTTCAGTTTTCATAGTCCAAGTCTAACACTTCTACTGCTATTGTGCCCCTTATCTCTATTTCATTTTTAATACTTAATACTGATAAATGACAACAATCAGCAAGTGTCTCTCTCTCTCTCTTATTTACATGTAAAAAATAGACCACATGTACTATCAATAAATGCCAATACGTCTGGGATTTTTTCCATGGAAAAAGATTCTTGAGAACTTGTAGATGCCCTATTGTCAGGGGATTTTCCAGGCAAGAACCTTTTTTCAGGCTTGCTGCACTCCTGCACCAGGATTTGGAATATTTTTGTATATCTAATGTGACTTTCCAAATCATCATGGTTCTTCTCAGTCAGTAAAATCCTAATTTCAGGATGGTGCTCTTCATTTGGAAACCACAAGCCATTCTTAGCAAGCTAAGCACTGGACCTGACGTGAACTTGCAAACTAACATGACCTAAGCAAAGCATCATCAGGCTCCTCCTGAGCCGGCAGGAGGAGGTCACATTGTCAGGTCTGCAGAGTCCAAAAGCAATGTGAGCAAAGCTTTCCTGTAAAATAGAGACATATTAACTCAAGGTTCAGAGTACAGAGCAGCTGTATGGATGGAAACCTCTGATTAGGGATTGCAAAAAAAGAGGTTAATGTTTAGCCGGCTTATCTGCTGACGAAACATTGCCAAAGATCTTCCTCAGCTTCTGATTTCTAAATGGTACACAGCACAGTTTGTGTATCACAGGGCAATTTTGTCTGGGTCTTAGTGAGCTGTGTAAGTACAGTGATGAGTATATTTTGTTTAGATTTAGCTTCAGGTTTTTATTCTGTCCCTGACTTCAGTGTTCAATAATGTACACAAGGTATCTGTTCTTTCAGCATCGGAATGAAGCGGGGAGGTGGAAATGGTTTAAAGCTTTTTCAATTGCTGAAACCTTATAAGTGTGAGATTTAAAAATAGCAGATAAATACTTCTGAGTAAATAAATTAAAAACCTGCTGAAGACTGAATTAGGAGATGAGAGTATGCATTGCTCCAATCAGCCCAGCAGCTCTGTATGCAAACACCAGAGCTCCCTTTTGTGTTTGAAGTGCACTTTTGTGCCCTGCCAGGGGATGTGCAACACCCTCGTGTTGAGTTCTGATACTTCTTTGTCCATATTGAAGACAGTGGAGGAGCTGGAAGAGGCTGGAACAAGCTGTTTTACACATGTCCTGAAGTGGAAGTGGCACAATATGTTATGTATCTGTAGTATATGCACTGTATGTTCCTGCTGGGATCCACCAGGACAGATGTCTGGCAAGGGGACCCCCTTGCCTTGTTCTTGCCATCGCTCCTCATTGAGTTTCTTTGAGGGATTTTTTTACATGAAGGACTGATCTAGGCCAGAGCTAGGGATGCAAGTCTAAGTGCTGTCCCATACTGTCTGCTAAGTCACAGCACTAAACCAAGGCATTAGAAACACTGCTCAAAGTAATTTTGTGTTAATCAGATTTTTTTATTGAATCTCCAGTAACTGTTTGTTTTAGTTTTTTTTTTATTTTTCTGTCATCCTTTTTTCTTATGTTCTGTTGCAATTTTATTCTTCTAGGATTCTTGCAGAAATGGGGTTGACTTGAAAACTTACCCATGTCAGTTTGCAAAAATCACTTTTTACTTCTGGATTAGCTTGTTGGGCCTATCATGCTGGGCTAAAGGAAGGAGCAGGTTGATTCTGCTAATTTGTGGGCATGGAAAATAAATAAATTCTATTTACCTGAAGTAGAAGTGGGTTGATTCTTACTATGTGCATTTGCTCAAAATTGCATCAGTGTGAGATTTCACAGAACAAACGTCAGTGAATCAGGTCCCTGTTTGAACTTCTATTCCTGGTATCATTGGCAAAATTTTCTAGGACAGTGGCCATACCTGGGAGCTGTGCATTCAGGTGCCCAGAAGCCTTTTTAGGACCATGATTGTTTTCTCTGTGGTATTTTTGAGTGGTCTTCGTGGTGACAAAGTGCTTGGGGTTTCAGGGAATTCAGCATATCTCTGAGTAGTAGCCCTACTTAGTCATTCCCATCTCTGTATGTATAGGAATGGATTTGAGAATAAGGTCTGGACTTCAGAGGCAGACTTCTGATTCTGTTCTACCTGATGGTTGATTTTTGTGTACTCAGGTGATAGCTGGCAGAATCACAAGGCAACTTGTGGAGGTACAGCTGTTTTTGCAGGTGAAGGAGGCTTGGCTGTTTTTTGCAGTTGTCCACGGACAACCTGACATCATTAGACTGCCCACATGCTGTTTTGACTATAAATACTCTCTCTGCTTAGCCAGCTCCCTCCTTCTGCTTCCTTGTCTTCCACATGCCTAAGACTTCTCTTTTTGCTGTGCTGCAGCCTCCAAGAGGGGAAAGTGCCTTTGCTCTCTGCTTGTTCACTGCTTGGCACTGTGTCGCCCAGTGTGCAATGACTGTCCTCCACTGCTGCCATTGCTAGAGCAAGAGAAGGTGCAGCCTAGGGGTCTTAATTGGGATGCTGTGTCCTGCCATTAAAAGAGACATGATGAGAGCAAAAAATAAGGTATGTCTCTGTGGATTTGATATGCTTATCTGTCCCAAGAACCAGAATGTCATGGACCTTCAGCAGAGCTTTTAGATGGCACAGCTGGAGTACCAATGCACAAAAGCATTCTTCAAGAGGAAGACAACTTATTCCCTGTCTGTAAAGCATCCCTTACAATCTGCTTCATATGCAAATGACCATGAGAAAGGAGCCAACATGTTAAGGAAATGTCGTTTGATCACAACAGAATGTGCACACCTCCTCCTGGATGACAGTCCTTATTGATGTTAAGTATTGGTATTCCTGCAGGTGTGTTTACCCTTCAGCATCTGTGGTGTGAGCAAAGAGAGAATATGCCAGAAGCTGATAAGCTTAACACATATCTTTTTAATAAAATTGCTCTCTATCTTTGTATGGGACACTAAATCTTGCTGTAACAGGGTACATACAAGCCCACCACAGATATGACTATACTCAGTACTTTGGTGATGGACGTAAAACAAGAAGTAATGGATTTGCCCCTTTTTCTTCTGTGGAGACTGAGCATCAAGAAATTCAACAAAGTTAATTTAAATTTAAGCAAATCAGCTGGAAAAATAATCAAAGGAGTTAATAAAGGAGATAAATGTAGGACAGACATACCAGATCCTAGAAAAATTCTAAAGGTGCACTGAGAAGAAGTGTACAACAGTATAGATCCCTACATGACATAGTCATAGTCTGAGAAAAATCAGTAGTAGTCCAGACACTTCCACAGCCATCTTGGTGAAGGCTGTACCTGTAGGTGTCTTTAGAAAAACACTGGGCACGAACATTTGCATGTGAAGATAAATCCAGGATCTGTGCTTGAGTCCCTAATAAGCAGGTTTGACTTTCAGAAGTACTAAACCTCATTTGGACTTGCTAGAGTAACCAGCATTGGAAAACAAGGCCAGTTCCCTCTACAGTCACTTGTAGGGTGCAAAAGCTCAGCTTCTGCTTCTCTCTTACAAATATCAGTCCTGGAACTTCACTGCATTTTACCTGAGAGGTAGCCAGCCACCTAAGCAGAGCTTTATCCAACTTAATGTTTATGACAATATACCCATAGGAAGGCCTTCCTGCCTTGAAATGTACGGAAAATACTCTTTGCATTTTAAATATCTCATTTAGATTTTTTTAAATTTAAAATTTTAACCATTTGTTATGTCATGCTGGGTAGGTATTATAGTAGCAGTTAGAGGGAAAGTGTTGAGTACCTTACATCAGCTTAGCCTCATTGTTTGTAGGGAGGTTGTGAGAGGACCCAGCAAGAGGTGTGAGTATTTACTGTGAAGAGGGAGGGCAGATAGAAAGGGATAGCAGATCAAATATGACACATGACTTCTTCCTAAAGACAAAAAAAAATAGAAAAAGGAAAAATTAAAGTGATAGACACTGAAAAACATTACACAGAAGGAAAGAAGGAAAGTGTATTTGTCCTGGCTTCCATTATTTCAACTCTCTGTCTTGATCTGAGCTACAAAAAAATTGTAAAAGCCTAAAAATTCCCTCAGGTTGAGGAAAAAATCTGCTCCAGTCTAGTTATTAACATCTCTGTCATAAACTCAGATCAAAGTTCCTTGTCTGAAATGGCAGGCAGTTCTGGCCTTTTTAACTTTTTAACACTTTAAACCAGGCCTACCTTGGAGAAGTACAGGTGGTGGCACGGGGCTCAGTGTGGGGAAGAGCATGTGCTGCCAGCAAAGGGTGTTCAGCCCACACCCACCCTGGCTGCCTCTAGAGGTGCTGGAGCTTCTCACAGGTAGATTTAGGAATGAGCTTTGTATGCCTATGGATAACAAGTGATGGTCAGTACAAACAGATACCTCCACATCAGCTAGTGTTCAGGACATCTCAGAAAAATGCAATGTGAGGCTGATGTCCAACAACCCTGAGAAAATTAATGAGGAATGTTTTAATGTAATTTAATTATAAATCCTGTTGGATATAACTTCTGTACAGTATATAGCTATCTTTAGTGGGTATAGAATCTAAATTGGAAATTATGCCATTGGTATAGTGATCTGATAAAATGAAAACCTGAAATGTTTTATTTTTCTTGTCTTCAGCAAGGACTTTCCTATAAATTAATGTAGCTACAGATCATGAGCCTTGTGCCACTTCAAGGATTTTCTTTACTGAAAAGGGTGGTTTATAACTCTTCACACAGAGAAATCAAGCAAAACTTAAGGGAGGTGGCTGTGATCACTGTACAAGCATAAAACAAGAGTGTGACAAAGCAGTAACTACTGAAGGTTGACACGGACTCAAGGGGACACTGGACAAGTACACACTAAAAAACAAATAACCTGAGGCATTTAAGTACTGCTGTCACTGATTTTTTTCAGATTTTTTTAACCTATCCTAATCAAAAATAGTTGTGTCCTCTCCTTATTGTCCCCTCCCCAGAAGAGCAGAAAAACAAAGGATTAAGGGGACAAATTCTGGAGTAACGTTGAGGAACTCGGCACAGAATATGTTCCAGTTAAAGATATTCTTCTGTAACATGGAAGCTACAGCTGAAAATGTGTCCTCTCTCTTGGGTGAAGAACTTGAACTCTGAATCCACCACAATCAAAACAGAAGCCCCCTGTTTGTACTACAATTGCGTGTAGGTTTTTTCTGCCATGGTTTTCACAATGAACATCAAATGCCTTCAGTAAATTTTACTGCAGAAATGGTGAATTGTGGTAACCACAAAAACTTCTAATGGGCATAGGAAAAAACATTTCTAGCTGGCCTTCCACTACAAGTGATCTGATACATGTGACTTCACAGACACAGGTAGTTTGAACAAAGATTTGTGTAACCTGGCTTTCCCGTGAGATTGAAGGCCCTCTGTATGTTCCTTCCATTATCCAGGGCAGTTGCTGTGATCATGTTTTCACTGTCTCTGGTCCCTAGGAGTCTGAGAAGCGGACTTTATTAGAATAACTAGAAAGCTGCAATGAAAGATTCCATCTCTGCAGTGAAGACAGGTCTGCTAGACAAGTGGTTTATTGGGTGCCTTTGAATTTTCCCACTCATACCAGAAGTTACAACAGGATGTTTTGGTCAGGTGTGTTTGGCCTCCCTGCTTTTCCAGATTTTATTCCAGATCAGCTCAAATATGCCCTAGAGAAAACTTTCCCTGCAGTATGGTTGTTTTCACATGTGGTGTTGCCATGGTCCGCTCATCCCAACTCACCAGTCTTCAGAGGAAGATCATATCTTGCTTTTACTGTTCATCCTCTCAGAAGAACAGCTGGTAGAAACAATTTGCAATTTGTTCTTCTACACAGCTTGTTCTCTAACCTCTGTCTTGAAATTGCCATATAACTACCTCGATTGAAGTTCTGTGTGTCACATAGTTTCCTGTATTTCTTTCAAGCTGATGAAGTAATTCCTTTCAAATTGATGAGCTGCCATGCTTTGAGTCACAATATCCCTTTGGAAAAGAAGCCAGCTAGGCACACCTCAATACCCTGAAATGTATTTTGTATAAGCACCAGCTCTGCAGTATCAATAGCATGTGAGGAAAGTTTCCAGAAGCTTCCAGTGAGGTCTTTTTTAAAAAGCTTGTCATTCATGGCCACCTTCTCTTTGCAGGTTTCCAGTGCTCAGACAAACTGAACTTATTTCTCATGTATTTTTCACATGTACATGGTCCTGCAAGCCCTGTTTCAATGTGGCCTTCAACCCAGAAGTGACACCTACTGCCACTTCTGAGGTAGGTGTACTCTCTATCACATTTTTCTGCACACATCCCAATATTTTTGGGTGGGTAGTTGATGTCTGAGATGTGACATAGCTATGCTACATCAAAGTAACCATATGGCTCATTTGTGTAATTGTAACCATTAAAGTCTACTTTCACCTAAAGATTCTGGGGAAAGAAGTGAAGCTAGTTCAGCAGTGTTAATAGTCTGTAAACTGACTGAATCCGTTTAGTGGGGATTTGAGTCTTCTTACTTCTGCCTTCCCAAGACCAGGTCACAACCCTTGTGTCATCAGTGGCTTGGTGACACCACTTCCAACTGCAGTCCTGCATCCCTGAACAATCACAGAAGACAATGGGTATTTCTGCCATGATTTGCATCAGCCTTCCCCCAGTGATTGCATCTGTGCTGCCAGAACATCATCTGCTGTGATGCGACTTCCGAGGAATTTTGTTTATATATCTTTCTGGTAACATTGGAAGTTGCCCTCAGTTTTTACCCCAAATGTCATTCTTTGCCATTTCTATCAACCTAGTGACATACCAAATATGGTAAAGTAGCTCTAATGACATTTATTAATATCCATTGTTGGTACTGGTTACCAACATGTTTTGCTGTTGTCAACTCAGTTTGTATGTCTCCTTTTGCAGACCTTTGATGTTGAGCTTTTTTTAGTACTTTGTTTGAACTACTAAGGGTTTCTGGCAAATAGCTTGCCTGATTTCTAAGGAAGTACCATGCTACTCATCTAGCTGTTGGCTTTTGTGACAACATGATCTGCTTTTCCATTCTCTTTGCCACTCCCACTCTCAGTTTTTTGACTCCTGTAATGGGACCAGCTTCTATAATAACCTCTTTTACTTATTATCACATATTACAGGTCTGGAAGATATTATTGCCCACAATGGTAATTTACTAACTTTCCAGCTGCCTTGATGGAACATAAAATTTACTTCCTGCTGCTATATCTTCAGTTTGCCATTTTTCTATAAGGAGAATATTTCTTCTGGCTCTGGGATTGTTAGAGTCATATATTTTAATAAAATCAGAGATTTCTCATTCTCTTTTTTTTTTCTTTCTCTCTACTTGAAATTCCAGCCTTCCTCTTTCCTTGTACTCTGCTTTTAAATTACAGTATTGTTCTAGTTTTGTAAGCATATCATCATATGATTTTAATTTTTTTTTTTTGCTGCAATTTCACTTTCTCTCCTTGCAGAAGACTTGGGATACCTTTGTGATATAAAGCACAAAGCGGTATCCCACTGTCTGTTTCACTTCTGGCTTCACTTCCAGCATCACTTTCTTCAAGCTCAAGACCAGTGTATTCCCATGAGCAAAGAACCAAGCGAAGGGGCCAGAAGACCCACAGAGGTGAGCTGGGAGCTTCTCCAAAATCTCAAACAGAAGAGAAAAATTTATAGGATGTGGAAAAAGGGACAGACCACATGGGACATCTATAGTAACACATCAGAGGATATAGGGATCCAATGCCCATTTGGAGTTGAGTGTATAAACAGAAATCAAGGACATCAAGAAATGCTTCAAGTACATTAGCAGCAAAAAGAAAACCAGGGATAATGTGGGGTCACTACTGAATCAGATAGGTGTCCCAGTGAAGGAAGACAGAGAGAAGGCAGAATTACTGAATGACCTCTTTCCGTCAGTGTTAACCACTGAGGCCAGCCCTGAGGAATCCCAGGCTTTGGGGCAAGGACAGGAAGGCTGGAGAAAAGAAGACTTCCCCCAGTCATAAAGGGTTTGGTTAAAGATCCACTGTGCAGACTTATAACTCACATAAATCCACAGGCCCTGATGAGATGCACCCATGGGTGCTGGGGGAGCTGGCAGATGCTGTAGCAAAGCCACTCTCCACCATCTTTGAAAAATCACAGGAAACAGGAACAGGGCCCAGTGACTGAAGGAATGCCAGCGTTACTCCCATCTTCAAAACTGGCAAGATGGAGGGGGATCCAGGAAGCTACTGGCCAGTCAGCCTCACCTCCATGCCTGGAAAGGTGATGGAACAGAACATTCTGGAGGTCAGCAGCAAGCATGCAGAAGAAAAGAAGGTCATTGGTGCAGTCAGCAGGATCTTCCCCAGGGGGAAATCATGCTTGACCAATCTGACAGCCTCCTGTGATGGCAGGGCAGGATGGGTAGGTGAGGGGAGAGCAGTGGTTGTTGTCTGCCTCCACTTGAGCAAGGCTTTGAACACCATCTCCCATAACATCCTCATAGGCAAGCACAGGAAGTGTGGTTTAGATGAATGGACAGTGGGGTGGACCAAGGGCTGGCTGAATGGCAGAGCTCAGAGGGTCAGGATCAGGGCAGCAGAATCCAATTGGAGGCCTGTAGTCAGTGGTGTTCCCCAGGGATCAATACTGGGCCCAGTCTCACTCAACTTGTTTATCACTGGCCTGGGTGAAGGGATCCAAGGTACCCTCAGCAGGTTTGCTGATGATCCAAACTGGGAGTGGCTGAAACACCTGAAGTCTTTGCTGCCTTTGGGCTGGGCCTTGGTGGGCTGGAGAGTTGGACAGAGAGAACCCTGATGAGGCTCAGCAAGGGCAAGTGCAGGGTCCTGCAGCTGGGGAGGAATAACCCCAAGTACCAGCACAGGCTGGGGCTGCCCCACTGAGGAGCAGCTCTGCAGAGAAGGACCTGGGAGTCTTGGTGGATCACAAGGTGACAATGAGCCAGCAGTGTGCCCTTGTGGCCAGGAGGCCCAGCGGGATCCTGGGCTGCACTGGGAAGAGTGTGGCCAGCAGGTCAAGGCAGCTGATCCTCCCCCTCTCCTGGGCCCTGGTGAGGCCACATCTGGAGTGCTGTGTCCAGCTCTGGGCTCCTCAGTACCAGAGAGACAAGGAGCTCCTGGAGAGTGTCCAGCAAAGGGGCACAAAGATGATGAGGGGTCTGGAACATCTCTCTTAACGAGGAGAGACAGAGCTGGGCCTGTTTAGTCTAGAGAAGAGAAGGCTGAGAGGGGATCTCATCAATGCATATAAATATCTCAGAGGTGAGTGCCAAGAGGATGGTGCCAGACTTTTCAGGGGTGCCCAGACACTGGACAAGAAGTAATGGCAATAAACTAAAACACAAGAACTTTCACTCATCATGAGGAAGAACTTCTTTACATTGTGGATGGCAGAGCACTCTAACAGGCTGCCCAGGGAGGTCATGGATTCTCCCTCTCCAGAGGCATTCAAAGTGCACCTGGACATGTTTGTTCCTATGTCGCTTGCTCTGGGTAAACCTGCCTTGGCAGGGATATTGGACAAGATGAATTCCAGAGCAACCTTCCAACCTTAACTATTCTAGTGGTGCTGGTTTATACATGGTTTTGGCCCTTCTCTTGCATCTGCTGCCACACTGAGCCCCACAGACATCTTCTGTTCATTTGTATGTTTTGTGGTTGGTGGTTTCCTTTGTGCTACACTGAGCTCATGTATGTGCAAATTTTCACTCCTTGGATGCCTGCTTGTTTATGTGGTTTTGTTCCTTTGTTTCCTTTTTTGTAGACTTTTTTCCTCATAACACTCAGAGTGTCTGCAGTTTTTACCCTTTCTGTTTGGGCACAGTTTCCCTGTTTATGCCACCACATTTTCCAGCAGCAGTTCCTTTTTGTATCCTATCTTTGCTCTGTCTTCAAATGGAAGATTGTGTACTAGACTCGCCCAAGTCTTTGTGGAGTTACATGGCTGATTTGGTCATTTTCCTTTGAATGCCTTTCACCTTGATTAAGAAACTAGCAAAAGCTGTTTCATGTTTTATAGCTGCTCCTTGCTCAAGTCAGTCCTTTTGCCTTCACTGTAATTTGATCAGTCTCTACTATTTTTTTGAGTACTCTCACTCAAAAAATAGATGATTGCTTTAGGTCTTTGGGGAGCTGAGTGTGCTTTCTGAGTGTTTTTAAGATTTTGGATGGAGCCTCCCAGTCTGCCATTGTTGGATGCTGCTGATGCAGGTGACGGCATTTCCCACCACCTAATACTATATCTAGTTCTTAATTTTATTTTCTCCTTATTTACCCAGCCTCTTGCAGTCTTTTAGTTGTTCCATCACAATAAAAAGAAAACAGTTTCGCCAAAATAATTGATAAATTCATCTCTTTTCAAAAGCCCATGCTTGGGAATAGGATATTGGTCACAGCCACAAGATTGTTTTCTTTGTTGAAGGAGTTTAGCTTTCACTGTTGTGAGCACTTCAGAGGTTTTTTCCTGACCCTGATTTATGTACTCTTTGGGAAGTCTTTGTCAGCTGTGTTTTCCTGAAAAATGGCTACATCTGAGTAAAGACCCCAGTCCCCTTCTCCCTTAACTGAGGGACTGACTGCCACATTTCTATAACTTTATAAAGAGAATGAATAATGAGAGCACCATCTTCTCTTAGGACAAAACCTATGAGGAAAATTGCAGATATTCTTTCAAACACTGCAACATGCTCTAGCCTGCTCAAAACTGTGCAGTTCTATACTGTCAGTATTTAACAATGCCTCACAAGAAAATGGTTTTTCCTCTCTGCCCACAGTATAGTCCTTGCACCAGCTGTCTGCTCTGTCTGTATTTCAAAGGTGAGGGACAACATGACACAAGTTTATCTATAGTGTTGTGTTTGGAGTATTATGCACTGTGCTTGAAAATATGCTGAGCATTAAAAAAAGCAGTATAAAGGTGCGTCTGTCTGATGGCGGGGGAAGAGGAAGCCAAAGGCAGAGAGCTTTCTGGAAGAAGTACTTCCCGCTTTGTTGGAAATTCTTCTATTTCCAGTGTGCAAAAATGTGTCTTACAGAAATTCTTTCCCAAATCTCTGTGTTAAATCATGTTGTGATCATAGTGATGTAGTCACAGTCATATAATGCAGGGAATTCCTCCTACTTTTTGTCTGGGTAGCAAAACATTAACATTGACAAACTACAACACTAATGTGGTGACATTACTGAAATGCAGGGTGGGAATAGCAATTTAACAGCACGTAGTTCCTTGTGCTTTGGCCCTGAACTGTTTAGGGTGCTGCTTGTCCACTAAGGCAGCAGGCTCAGGTGTGTGAAGAAATCAGACGAGTTCTATGGAATGAACAAATCGGAGCCTCTCAGAGAAAGTCTCTGCCACTCTGCTGTTTTGCCTGTTTGAAATCTCCAGGCACCAGCAGCCTCCCATGTGCTCTGCACACAACTCTTCTGATAGCACCCACTTTCTTGTTGGCTGGACTCCTTGGCTCCTGGCAGCAGCCCTAGCCTTTCAGCTAAATGAATCCATAATCTGGTGTAACTTTGCTGTTGGCAGGTGAACCACCCTTTGGCCAGGCTTCCTGCACAACACCTGAGGCTGGTGAGCAAACGTTTGTGGGAGACTGCAGCATACAGCCACCCACTCCAGCAGAGAGGTTTCCTGGCTTGGTTAATGCTTGGTTTAAGTTATGGTATCTTGATTATTTATGTCATGGCACTGTTGGAATAGCTGCTCAGGAAGTAGAAGGTAGGAAAACAGTTTCCCACCAGCCTTCATGATCCTTGTCAGACCAAGTACATGGTAGAAAAAGACCTTACCTGACCTCCAAACACAGTTCACCTCATGCTGGAGACTCTTGACACTCGCCCTATGCCCAATAGCAGGAAAAAATATTGTGATATTCAGGACATGCACTTGTATGCCTGCGAAATTTTCTGTATAGTCTGTAGTTTTGATAACAGATGTCAAGCAAATTATAATAATATATCTACTGCTTTTAGATATTGATCCCTCTAACTACCCTGTTAAAAAAATAACAATTACTGTAAAGAATATTGGAGATCACAGCTAAGCCTCAGGAGCTCCAGCTGGAGACTGGGAGACGGGCTTATCTTCTGACTCATAACCCAAACAAGCTCCTGAATATGCATTGTACATAGGAATAGATGAGAATGCTCTGGAGGAACAGAGCCAGTAAGAACAGTACTGAAAGTAGATAAGGTCAGACCAATTCTGGTAATAAAGGCTAATTAGTAAATCAGCAATGGAGTGTTTCAATAACACTGGCTGCATTGCATCAGAAAAAGGAAAGACAGAGTGTACCAAATGTCTGAGGGCATGCCTGAAAGGATGAAGTCAGCACACTGAAGAATTACCTCTACTTAACCATTGAAGGGCTGTGTATGAGACCCATGATTTTATTCAGTCATCATTTTTTCAATGCTGGAGACCAAAAATACTCTGTGTGGAAAGAGAGGTGTTGAATGATGTATTTTCAGCATGAAAAGGATGAAGTTGGTCTTATAGTAGGGTCTAGATTGAAAGCTAATGTTCCAGAAAAAGGTCTAGCCCTGCTTGAAAAAGATTTTCAAGGCAGAAGTGACTGGTCATTTAAGTATTTAAGTGAAAATGTAAGTATACTGTGTTATGTTGCAATGAAGAGGAGAAATGTCAGTGACATGATCTGGACCAAGCATTTATGCAAATCATACCATAGGTCCATATCAGATTTGTTATCAAACATTATTGAGAGTAAAAATGTACTATGAGAGTATTTCCAAAATGTACTATGAGAGTATTTCCAAGAAAAAGAGAAGTGAACAAAGGCATAATTAATGAGTGTATATCAGTTATCTTTGTGTGTCAACAACCCCGCCTTTTCAGTGAGCCCGAGTCGGACTGAAAATAGCAGCCTTTCTTTTGCTGTAGAGTGCAGTGGCATTTTTATGTAGGCCTCGAATGTTAGCTTTCCCTGTGGGGGCTGAGATGCAGCCGCTCAGACCTGCAGCTGCAAAGTAAGAAAGAAAGACAGCACTTAGTCTGCCAAAGGGGTGACTCTCCAGTGCCTGTGCAGTGGACACTGCAGTGAGGAGAGATAGTGATACAGACTGCTGGCAGCACTTCAGCACTGCAGACACCACGGTGGTCACAGCACCATGTAGAGACTCCACACCATGGCACTGCCAGCCCAGAGACAAGGATGACTTCGCATCATTGCCACTATCATGATAGCTACAGGACCTAGCTACTCAGCTTCTAGATGAGGATCCCAGTGATCCAGCAAATCTCTGCCATAATGAATAGTAAAATAACATCTCTTGTCCTGGGAATTTCTATTTCTTTTAATCAACAATGCAGGCTAGAACTCTGCAGATTAAGGAGACTAGAATGAAATGGTGAGATTATGTAGGACAAAAGCATCTCAGTAAAAACAGGTGGGAGTGACGGGATTTCAAGACATCCTTTTCAAAGCTTTGTCATCATAGGGGTTTTGGGGTTTTTTGGTTTTTGTTTTTTTTTTTTTTTCCTTTTATTAACACCCAGGTAACATCAATTATTAATGGAGAGGTGAAATTAGGAACCTTTTGTAAAAAAATCCAGTCTTCACTGCTTTTCACTCAAACTGCACTCAAACACCACTGAGACTTCCTCTTCTGCTCCAGGAAACTCAGAAGACCAGAATGCCACTTCCACTAGATTTAGTACAAACCCCTTTTTGTCTGCAATCTGCCTCTCCTCTCCTTCTACCTGCCAATAACAATGCTACAAAACATGGCCTCTCTCTCAAAATTAATAATTCACTTCAGACCAGCCTAAATCAAATAGATGTTATCTACCACAGTCTTGGTGTGCATTTTTTGTTACAAAATGGGAAATGGTCAAACCCATATTTAATAGAGAAACATGAATTTGGAGGGATTACTTTACAGTATTGATTTGATGTTGATCTATAGCAGAGTTGGAGAGGAAATGGGGTTTTTTTATTAAAGATTTTCAGGAAAAAATTGGTGATTTATTGAGTTGTGAGCACTATCCCAATCTTAGGAGTCTAAACTCTTCTTCCAAATAGCTAGTGTAGAGGAAAGATATCATTCCCATAATGCAGGATGACGAGATAAGGTCTTGATGTGAGAGGCCTTCTTTCAGAGTATCCAGGAATGAGGATATTTGTCTGGGCACAGTTGACCTAGCCAGCTACAAGGGTCCCAGCTGTGATGGGTGCTCCACCCTGGACTCATAGGCATTCCAGCTGTAAGCACATCCTCTTCTTGGGCACTTATGAGGAGGTGTTCAGCAGCAGATGAAAGCAAGTGATGTGGTAACCACTCTCTCTTCCTTCTTTCCACACATCTTTGTATTCAGTAGGCTCAGGGTTTATGTGTGACAATGAGCTGCAAAGTTAAATAAGTAGGAGGAGGCAAATTTTGTGAATTCCAGTAAGACTTAGTCATGAGTTACTCCCTGGACAGCACTATCATTTGTATGTCTACCTGCCAGCAAAAAAATATGTTCAAATTTAGAATCTTTTATTAGAAAATCAGATTCAGAAGAACCTACACTGTCAAATGACAGGCCATGAGCAATACCAGAGCCTGGCAGTTGAGTTCAGATGCTTACAGAGACGTTTAGGTTAAATCTGTGCAGCCTTTATGAGCCATGAAGGGAGCCTCTCATCAGCTGGTGAGGGATGACTCATGTTCACACTTTTTATGATCAGCCCCTCTGGAGCACAGTGACTGCAGCAAAGCTCAGAATAAACCTTGTTGAGTCCCTGTTCCAGAACCCTTCATATTCATTCACCAGTGTGCCCCTGAGCTTCAGTCCTCACCCTCTGTGCTGCACTCTGCACTAGGCCACACCAGAGCACACCAAAAAAAGACAGCACACCTTCATCTTTGCTGCCTGGCAAAGCTGATCCTCGACTATTTCCTGCCCCACTTGCACCTGCAAAATTTTGCAACATGATGGAAGATCTTCACTGGGTTGGCCTCAGCCTGGGAGAACCTGGGACAGGCCTAAATGAGGGGTACCATCAGATAAGGTGTAACTGTGGCTTCCAGATCTCCAGACCTCCCTTTCTTTTATCCTTCCTGAACACATCCTCACTTGCTAAACAATCTCAGTTCTGATTGCAGCCTATGGTGGTCTTTTCCCTGCATAGGGAAGATTTTGAGTTATAAACCACTGTCTGGCACCATTGGCACTAACCATGTGAAACTGCCAACCCAGAAATCAAAATTTAGAAGGATGGAACACCATATCTGAAGTGACTGGGTGGGAACTGGGAGCTTCAATGGAGCAACATTACCACTTTTAAGTCACCACATTTAAAAGTCATTTCCATGGAAAAGCTGTCAGGCAACACAGCCTTAAAGGACAAAAGACTTAATGGATATAAAAATAGAAAAAATACATTGTGGTCACACAGATGATAGATGTTTGCAATGCCACTCTGAAGACTCTGTGTATCCACATGGTCCACATTGCACACTCAAGGAGCATTTTTGGGCAGGAGCTGCTGGTAAGCTCCATGTCCATGCTGCAGCCATAGCAGGACAGTGCTAAATGATTGATACAAGCCCAGTCACAAGGACTTGCCTCTCAGATGGGAGGCATCACTGGCATCTGGGCTAGTGTAGCTGCCCTAGCAAAAAATAACCCCTGAACCTGGTTCATCCAGCAGCAGCTCTAATCTGCTCTCAGAGGGTTGGTTTCCCTCTGGAACACCAACCCATCCAAGTCAGGAGGGATAAAGATCCAGTGGTGAGGGTGCACTTCCCCTGGTTCCTCATCTTTAGTGCTGAGAGGTGAGGACATAGAGAAGACACCTGGACTCCCTGGTCTGTTGGGCTCGAAACAGAGCCCCAGGCCCAGACTAGATGGACATTGAACATGGTACAGGAACAGTGGTACTGTGAAGATCTCCTCACCAAAGACTCAGTTCTGCTTGCACATCTGTGTAAAGATGCACTGAACCTTTTGGTGGAAAAGGCTGCATTAAGCATGTGAAATGCAAGCTGAAACAGCTCATCACAATGGTTGTACCTTGTGCCAAGCTGCTCTGCCATCCTGTGGGAGATGATGGAGTCCTGAGGGCATCTGGGATGCCTTTCACCTCTTCAGCCCCATCTCGCCCCTCTCTGCCCATGCAACATGCTAGTTGTTGTTAGTATACCAGTGCAAAATAAGACAAATGTGTTTAATTGACAGCCCACAAGCACAGTGTTTTTATCTCAGGAAAGCAGTGGTGTCTAATGCATGCATAGGATGTAGGGGAGCTCACAACTTCAGCAGATAATGTTGAAAGACTTGTGGGCAGAGCAGTGAACCCCTGCACTATTCCAGATCCCCACTGACTACATAAAGCAGATCCTAGAGCAAAATTCTCACCCTACAAAGACATACTGAGAAAGTTGGGACTGTTCAGTCTGAAGAAGAGAAGGTTGTGTGGAGACATAACAACCTTCCAGTACCTGAAGAGGCCTACAGGGAAGTCAGAGGGGGGCTTTTCATCAGGAACTGTAGTGCTAGGACAAGGTGTAATGAGTACAAACTGAAAGAGGGGAAATCTATGTTACATATTAGGAAGAAATTTTTCCTTGCAAGGGTGCTGAGACACTGGAACAGGTTCCCCAGGGAGGTTGCAGATGCCCCAAACCCGGCACTGTTCAGGTTCGAGGCTGAGTAACCTGGGGAGGTGGCCCTGCCCATGGCAGGAGGGTTGGGACTGCATGATTTTTAAGGTCCATTCCAACCCAATAACTTCCTATGATTCTATGATTCTGTTCATTAGCTCTGGGTTTCCTCTTGAGAGGAATTAGTTGGTCCATGACTCGAAGCTCAGGAGTTAACTAGCATAAGAGCAGTGCTGAAGGGGTCAAGGTCCACAGGAACCCATGGAGAAGTGCTTTAGTATTGCTTCCTCCCCCTTGAAAATCTGCAGTAGCCAGTCCCTCACAAGCTGACAATGCCATAATTGGAAAAAAGCTTAGCTACTCCTGCTTTGAACATTCTTGTGTGAGGAGTGGGATGGAAATATTCCTTTTCACAGTGATCTCAAGACAATGCACATATATGGTCTCCTTGTCCTGGCCAGTTAGAGAAAGAGCTGCCCTGCTTTGTGCTCATCTGGGGATTTCCAGAAAGATGAGAGCTTTCCTTCCTGTCTCTCTGATGAGTCCACCCGGTGAGTTCATTAATTCCCCCCTTACTCAGCTGCAATCTTGCCCATTGGAACCGAGGGCACTCATTAACCTCCTCCACAGCTCTGTGCGCTGCTAGTGGTTCAGCACCAGGCTTTCTGGAACTTGATTAAATTCCCAGAAATCCAGGTGGCTGGCATAGCGTGACTAAACATGCCACTAACCACAGACCCTCCTCGGGGCCACTTCCATCCCCTGCTTCTTACTTTCCTGTAATTAATCCCCATATCTGATTTCTTCCCATTGTTTCAGTAACAGAGTTGAAAGCTTCTCAGTAACTGTACCTGAAGGCTGTGCAATGCTATTCAGCAAGATGCTTTTCTCCCAAGTAAACTAAAACAGCCTCCTGCACTCAACAAGCCATTTTCTGACACTATACTCTAGGCTGTATCTGTTATACTGGAGGATATTATTTAGAACCACATACTGCATGTGCCAACAATTACATTTTAAAACAAAGCAAGTACAAGGTAAACAAATGCAAGACCAGTAACTTTTTTATTTTAAGAAAAGAAAGCCTATATAGGAAATTGTATTTCTGATTAGGAGATTTGTAGTAAAACTCAGCTGCTGGGTAAGAAGTACAGGTGGAATTTTATGAGTCATTATTGAGACAGTTTGCCAGCATGATTAGATGGGGTCATAGAATTTTATCAAAACTGAGATCTTGATCAGATGGCACTCATTAGTTTCAATGCATAAATTATAAATATTTTTCTTAGGTGATGTGAGTAGGGTTTTTTAAAATTACTTTCTCTTTGTTTCTGGGATAAACCACATCTTATTCTAGGCTGATTACAAGTAAACTAAGGTGAAGTACTGCATGCAACACCATTGCTACCTGCAGCAGGCACCTGCACAACTTTCACCACAGGAAAGATAGAGGCAGAAATGCTGTTCTCTGGTGCACCAGAGGACATTCTGCATTACCGCAATCACTGTGAAGTGGCAAATGTTATTTTAATGACACCCAGCTTGGTAGTTTCCCAAGGGTGAAATCAATATCTTGATGGTTAAACTGAAGCTACCGTTATATCAGTGAGAACATATGCATGACCTCATTGACAACACTCAGAACATTGAGCTGAGAGAGGGCAATCTCCTGCAGACGTCCAAATCCATCTGCAATATATAGAAGACGTGTTCATTTAGATAATGCTAGAAAACAGCAATAGAGATAGCTAAATGTTCATTATAGGCGAGGTTCCTTCTGCTGCTTTTGAGCTTAAGCAGTAAAAGGTCATACTATCTCTAATTGAATTGCTTTGTATTGTTCCAATCTACGTAATGTACTGTTTACAAATAGAACATCATCTTAAGCACTTTGCGCCATGTGGCCAAACACTGAAATTTTGCTCTTTATTGTGCATTTTGTAATTAAATAATTGGTATCAGAAAACTATTGGTCCATTTAGAGATCTATGCTACTATGAATGGACTGTTTGTTAGTGTATCTTCATTTTATAATCCTCTATTTCTAAAATATGAAAGTTGGATAAAAATTAAATAAATGCAAAAACATAGCTAAACCCACAAACAAAACCTAAACACACACACACACACATCCTCAAGCACAAGCAACAAACAAAACCCAAACCAAACAAATAACCAACAAAACAGACAGAAGGAAGAAAAAAATACTCAGATGTGAAATGTGCAGCAAAAAATCTTGTGAATTTTTAAGAATAAGCAATTTTATTAGGAAATGTAAGAAGGTATAAATTAATATAGAGAGAACTATTTCATAATTGCACTTCTGTACTTTTATTGGCTGAACGGTGACTGGCTTCAAATCACAGCAATGCCAATACAGTCCTCAAATACAGGACACAGTAGGTATAATTCTGGTTTGCTGAATTTAATGCAATACTCTTTCCAACCAAAATCATCCCCTGCAGGTTTAGGTTATAAACAATGGGCAGCAGAATACAGGTAAGCATTCAGGTGAACTTCTGTAAGATTTTTCATATGCAAACTTTTTAAAAGAGCATTTCTAATCACAGGCAATATTTAAAGTGAGAATATGGCAGCTGGAAATGGAGCTGGTATATGAAATATATTTGTAACATTGTTTGAACTACAGTACCTATTCAACTATTGGTAATAGGCATGAAATATCATCCAAAAACTAATATAAAGAAAATCTTTCTTCTACATGACTTTACCACTGCACCATGCTTAAAATGCATGTTTTGTATATAATTTACATTGTTATCTAAAAACTGCTGTCTTCTTGACAACCAGGACTTTGACATGTGGAAGGCAGCTCAGCCTATCGTGGTAAAAACTTAAAATTCAAGTCACTTCAACTTTAAGATGAATGCACTCCATCTGCAATTGTATGTGTGTACTTCATTGAGCGCTCATTAAATATAAGTAGCTGCTTAATAGTAGTAAAAGTAATAATGATAATACAGAACTCCCATAGCAAATACCAATGGCTCTCTGAGTGACAAAGAAAGTAAATACTGTATTAAACTTTATATGAGCAAAAAACCTGAATCATAAAATGATCAGGGAAATTAGGAATGATAGTACTATTCCATACTATCTAGTTTACTTATGAGGTACAACTCATAAAAAGCTGAGAGGCTTTTGTATCTAAAAGATTCTTACACTGGAAAATGTCTTTTTTCTTTTTTTTTTTTCCCTTGGGGTTTTTTTCTTTTTCTTCCCATA
>NW_005054526.1:781720-799817 GCF_000277835.1 Geospiza fortis
ATACTTCAAATAATATTTTCAAGACAGAATTTGTTTAGAATGCAACAAATTTGTTAACTGAAAATTTAAAATTTTTTTTATTGCTTTACTTCTATATATCTTCACAAGATCAGTAGTCGTACATACTCTTACTCAACAAAGCACATATGCAAATAAATTAAAAGACACATGATGTAGAAAAAAAGAAACATTATACTCAAAAATATTTAACTGAGGCCTCACATGTTAGATAAAATTTGAATATATTTGTATTTCTGAACAGAAAGGAAAATTAATTTTTCTGGGGAAGCTTCTAAGAAAAAGTAGCTGAATTTCCATCACTGTCAGTTAAGCTGTTCCCAGAGGTCAGCACATTCACTAGCTCTTGCTTTGTTAGCATCACAAGCCCACACAGAGAAAAGAGCAATGTCTGAAATCTTGCTGTGTTTGAAAATTCATGTATATTCAGTCACTTCTGACTTTCATACTCACTTTCCACAAGCACTCACACAATTTAAATGTTAGTGTCACAAATAGTGAGGAACCAGATGGACACACTAACCACCTCTCACTTCTCTGTAAATGTCAGAAAGGTCAGTTACAACTGAAACACTTGTAAATAGGGAAATCATCTGAAAAACTGTGTTTCTTAGATCTCAGAGGGATTTTCTGTAGATCTGATGGCTTGATGCAGTTGGCAGTTTTGTGAGCCGTCTGGTCCCTGCAAAACAGCGTGTGGGCTTGTTGGGCAATGACAAAATGATGGCTAACATGAGCTGAGTGGGTGTGGGTGACAGGCAGTGAGTGTCTGTCTGCAGGGAAGCTTGGCACAGGTGTACCTGGCAGATCTACTGTATTTAATGATTAAAAAAAAAATCATCAAACTATTTAATCTGTAAGATGCACATGAGAAGGAAAAAGTCTGAAGTATTTTTCTCTCTCTTCCTGAGTTGAAACCTCAGTACATTTCAACTACCATAGGGAGAAGAAATATTTTTATTGAAGTACAATAGTCACAGCCTGAACAATCTGTTCTTGCTGTATATTTGAAGTTTAGATGATTCTCTCCTCTGAAATTAGTGGATTAGAAAGTGGAACACCATGTATAAACTATTTTTGATGCAAATAGTTTTGCAATGCTAAATAAGCCTATCAATTACTCCCTGGATAAAACAGCTGAGAGTAGTTTTCCGTATATTTCAATACTTGCAGTCCATTATATATTGTTTCATTAAGCAATATGACTTCTGAGATCTTCAGGTATTAATAAATACATGCAAGGAAAAAATCCACACCCACTGCAGCAGGTTGTCCTGGGTGCTGGAGCTGTAGCACGGTTTTATAACTGTTACTTTCCTCATATTTATGTCCTACCTGTAATGCTGTGTAATAACAATCCAACATTTTTAACATATAAGAGGTCAGGCTTGAAAATGTCATCTTTCACAGTATTCTGTGTGTCTTCCAATACACAGTCATTCCTTTTGCATGCCACAGCCTCAGTCTTTATCTTAATCAAGCAGCACTTGTATGATTTCCTGTACCCTTGTCAGCTGCATGTGTTTAGGAAAGAAAACATAGTTGGCATTCTAGTTGATGCCATTTCTTGGTCTTAAAAATTGAGAGCCAGACATGGTTAAGGGATAAAGGGGTTTTATCTCAGTATTTAATAAGGATCCTTATGGTGCACCACTTCGCCAAGGTGAGATGTGCCACAATGCACCCCCATGATAGATGGTGTGTACAATTTATAGAGCTTGCAAATCAGCATATCTAACAGGGGTGCCCCAATGGGAGGCCTGGATGAACGGTGACATTCTCCCATCCGAGGAATTCCCCCCTGGATGGGCCGAATCTTTGTTTACAGGATATGTCCTAGAGGGGTCCTTGGTTCCTCAAGACAGCGTACGGCTTTCTGGCCTCCTACTACAAGGCCTCTAGGATGTTTGGTCTCCTGGCCTAACACAACACTACGCTATGCTAAGTTATCATAATGGAATTATGAGCACATGTGCTAAGAGTACTGAGGATACATGAAAGGTATATAAAAGATATATGTATATATGAAAGAAAAGGAAAAAAATCATCTTGGCATCATAGGGAGAATGAGTATGTCTTGCAGCATAGCAGTGTCTGCAGCAGCCGTGATGGCTCTGTGGGCAGGACTTAGTGAAACCTGTTGTGAACCAGTCACCTGTCCTGGCAAGCATGATATGGGAGGGAGATACAGTCATCAGACAAACTGCATTTTTATGGAATACTTTTCCACATTGGAAGCAAACGTATCAGACAAGTAAAACTTACCCAAACTGATGGGAACACCAATGTAACACTGAACCACGCTGTGGAGAATGCTCCCATGAGAGTTGTAAATAGTCGACTATCCATTTCAGCGAACTTATCCCTTGTAATGATTATGAGCAGTAAAAATACAAAATGCCTTCTCTGTCTTGCATATACTCCCATCCACAAAGGCAGGAACCATTGGTCAATAAGCAGACAATGTACAAAAATCCCAAGAGTGATCCTCGTTTTGCTTCCCACCTGAGAACAGTTACTTTAATATTCAGGAAGGCCTAATATGGTATGATGACAAGGGGCTAAATGCAGTGTTCAATCTGCTGTCTCGCACAAGAGAGCTAACTGTAAAGCTGAAGTTTTTGTGCCCATTTTTTCTTGACATTGTCTGGTAGCCAGTGATTGACTCCTGACTTCAAACCTCCTTATTCTAGGGGTATTTTTAATACTTACACTCTGATTCTGCATACTCTGAGGACCATACCTATAGCTGGTTCCTTACTGCACTTAAAATGTTCAAGATAATAATACGTTGCATCTAGGAATGACTGCTGCCTTTTCTGTCTTGAAAATAAGATACATACTGATTATCAAGTTTGAAAAGCTTTTGGAATTAAGTAATAAATGAATGGAGAATTTTGTTCATCCCCATGAACAAAATCATCAAAAGTACTGGACATGAGAGCACTACAAAGGGGAAAGCTGCTCATCAGTCGGTCTGTCTGCCCCCAGTTACCAAAGTGTTCACAACAGGTTTCAAACCACAAACTCCAGCTATAATTAAATTGAGGTGTCAGCTTGGCCCAGTCTTGATGTTTTGCTGCCCTGTTTGCAACTCCTCAACTAAAAACTCAACCTCAAGATTTGTCAGATATTGAGAGCAATATATAGACAGAAAGACACCATTACAGTGTCAAATTTTCCTTGGCATTAGCAAAATTTAATTTCAGGGTTAGGATTGAGCAGAGAAGAAAAGGGAAGAAGATCAGGAAAAGTGTGCATTTGCATAATTCTGCTTCTTAGTAGGCCCACAAGGAAAGAAAACAGTGGGAAAAACCCCTCAAATTTATTGTTTAGAATTTTCTTCTTCTGCTAAGGCAGACTTCAAGATTTAGTTTTCATGACAAGTTACATGAAATTTTAATAGCTGTGGAATGTCCTTATAAATGTACTTGGCTACGACTGGACTTTATAGCATATGTAGAATAGGAGATTAAAATCTGTTATGAGTTATTTCTGTTCTTCATTGTATCATGGGAGAAGAAAATGCAGTAAAATTACATCAAGGAAGATGATTTGCTTGAAGGACCAGTATCATGTTTATTGAAAAAACAAAAAAAACCATAACTTGCCAGAAGAATTTCTGTTAATGGATGAGGGCAGGAGCTAGGTAGCATGAGCTTAAGCAGTTACCAAGGACTAAGATAAATTTAAGGGTCCTGATTAAAAAAAATGTTAGCACACAGCTCTTAAGTTGGCAAAAATAACTGTATAAAAAAAAAAAAAAAACACACCAAACATATTTTGCCAAGTACAAGTCATGATCTGCACAAGCTTTGCTCCAAAGATTTAATGGAA
Organism: Geospiza fortis; assembly: GCF_000277835.1. Lineage (NCBI taxonomy): Eukaryota > Metazoa > Chordata > Aves > Passeriformes > Thraupidae > Geospiza > Geospiza fortis. Next base: position 785,576 of record NW_005054526.1, read on the forward strand.
CAAGAAATTAAGGAAACAACAAAGCATTGGGTAAGCGCCTCAGTCAAGACAGTTGTCCCAGCCATTACTCATCAACTCTCTTTTAATAAAAATGGCAATAGCCTCCAAATAACCTCTGCAAGGGGTTATGGTTAAGCAACATCTGCAGACCAGAATGGCTTTTGCTTGTGCAAATCCACAGATTCACATATATTCAAAATCACAGTTGGTGGAAAATTTATTTTTATTTTCTAGCCATTTTCCACTGCTCTAGCCTTTGACGCTTTTGAAAGGAGGGACCACATCCTGTTCACACCATACAGAGCTTGACACCTTCAGTGTGACTGAGGTACCTCAGCCGGGTCAGAGGCCAGACAAGGCAGCACACACACACGAGGGGACAAGCAACAACACTGTTCTGATGTGGAAGGTCCACACTGAGCATCATGACCTCCTGACAGTTCTATTCTTAGCCAGCATCAGTCTTTAGGGATGATCCAGGAAAGAACAGAGTTCTAGGACAGAACAACCATATCTAGTGTCTAATGGACCTTCAGAAGCTGAATGGGTCTGCCTTGAGGAGTCCCTGGACCACCTTTCAGGCATTAACTCACTTCTATCTCTACATGAACAGCACAGTGAGGTTATTTCAATGGGGCTGCTCCATTTTCTTATATAAAGTTACAGGATCCAAATAATGCTGCTTGCACTGGGTGGGCTGGACTCCCACCCAAAATGTGAGCCATGAGGGTTTCTTTCCTGTGACTTTTGAAGGTCATATGTCATACACATTGCAGAGTCCTGGTTTCAAAAATGTGTGATCGAGATAAAGTTGATAATAGTATTCTGGGACTGCTCTAGTAAAAACAATTAAAAACAAGGAACATTACTAGTTAAGGCTCTTGTGTTGGGTGTAGCAGCACATCTGAGAGGATGTCTGTCTGCCATTCAGTTTTTAACTATCCTCCCGAACAGTCACTGATTACAAATGTTTTTCAAGTGAAGCAACAGGTATGACAAGGTGGAAGTTCTTAAACACAAAAGCACGTTTACACATGGACACCAAAGCTGCTGTTCCATTCTAGTTGGACCCAGTAGACATTTGCTTCCCAGCTGCAGCTGAGAGCCTCATTTCTGTGGCAAACTCCACACAGGAAGCTGCTCAGGGTCTCCCAGCTTTCCCACGTGGACATGCAGCAGTGACAGAATGACAGTTTTATAACTCAGTCTTTCATTTATGATCTCTTTGATGGATGCCCCTGTCATGGAGTTACCTAGGTAGGAGACACATTAAGTGTAGCTGAACTGCTGTGCTGAAGAAGTCCTTCTGCACCAACTGAAGTACAGCATGAGTGTGGATACTTCTAGCCTCAAATGTGTGGGGTCAGACAGTTTTCACTGATGTTTAAACCACCACCCTTGATGCTGAGGAAAACATAGTTCGTTTTTGTGGCTCAGCTGACGCACATGGCTTTGTTCCCCCCAAGGACCGAGATCTGTGTCTGAATCCTGATTGGGCAGATCACAACCTCAAACTGTCTAAATGTCTGAGATGATGTTTATTGATTTCCTCTGGTGCAGCAGCTGTGCAGCTGGAGGGAAGCGACAGCCTCTGTGCAGTTGGTTGCACAAGAGCTCTGGGTGATGGCACTGTTGCCTCCTCACAGCCACCTGTGGTTTTTGTGTTTATGTTTGACACATAACACATGCTAGGTCTGTGGGCCAGCACCAAATTCTCTTTGAGACACGTTGCAGGACAGAGCTATGGGTACAAGCACAGATGCTGTTCTTGCAAATTCCTCAGTCGTGTCCTAAACTTGAACAGCTGCACTCCCATTTTTGACCCTCATTATACTAGATAGCAGGTTGATGATTCTTCAGAATTTTTTCCACAAACCCTTCAGATGTAATGTGTTTTGCTACACAGAGGAGACTTCCTTTGAGCCTTTTCAGGAACTGTGCTTGTCCCTCCTGAACATCTGGTCAAGAGAGTCATTGGAAATTTCCCAGATGTTCAGGTCCTGGAAGCACTGAACACACATCTGTATCATTAGGAGAAACATTGTCTGTAATCTCAAATCTCATTTTTACCTGCACTAGTTCAGTCCAACTAATCTGATCCCAGGATGAAATTTTGAGTACTGTTATCACTTTTTGATCCAATGCCAGTTCCCTATTTGTCATGTCTTCTTCAAAGCAACCAGCGGAGGTCTTTTTCCTGATGATACCTTCCTTCACTGATCTTCCACACAAACTGAGCCCTTCAAGCTCTGCTTTCTCTCAGTCCAGGAGAAAGTTCAGTGTCCCAGAAACAGCGGTACTTTTGGTCTCTAGTTATCCAGGTATTCTGTAGCATTTCCATCTCCCCAGTTACAAAATTCCATTGAAACACCAACAACTAGAGCTATGCTTATTACAGCCATAGTTTTCAAGCATCCAGTGGCTGGGATTAGTCTCCTCCATGAGACACCTGCATGAAACACCAGACCACAGGGTAACCAAAGCTGATGCTGTCTTAACAAGTACTTCCTAGGGAACAGACCCAATGCAGCTGCCTCCTTGCAGGTAGACATCCTCTGGGATTCTTGTTCCCAGCTATGCAGGAGTTGTCAGGTGGAAGACCTGTGTATTGCACAACAGGCTTGGAGATCATCAAGGTCCCAGCTCCTGGACAGCTGTGTGATGGATTGTGGTGCTCCTACTGTGTAGCTGGTACCTCTGTGGGGGCACTGCCTTGGAGAAACAGGTCTGGTCTTTATCTCCCCTGCCTTGACGATGGAAAGTGAGCCTCCTGTGACACTTCAGCATCACTTTTTGTCCCTGGCCAAGCACAGTTCTCCAGAATGACAGCAAAAAGACAATTATACAGGAGGACTCTAGCAGCAGGAGGACCTGTGATGCCATGGGCAAGTGACCAATAAGTCATTTCAGAAACAGCTATTTGCTCAGTGGGATGCTTTCAGCCCCTCAGATCATGCAGTGGAAGGCCAAAGGTTTTTCCTGTTCTGTAAAGGAAATACACAATGAGCAAGAGATGAGAAACAATGTACAGAAAGTTGTAGGGTTTTGTAAGCATCTTGAGTAAATAAATGTGTCACTTTCTCTTCATCTTTAAGAGTGGAGCACTTTATGGCATCTAAGTTTGATCCACAGCTTTGGACACAAGAGTATATAAACTAGACAGAATTTAAATGTAATAAATTTATATAAGAAAATGAGAATCCAAATTCCCTGACTCACATCATCAATCTGTAGTAATGTATACATATAATGTGAAACCAACATCTTAAAGGTTCTTCCCTGTTTTCAGCTACAGGCTGGACTTTCAAATCTTCTACTTCACATGTGTAAGGTGCTCATTAAAAGACAGTCATGCTTATAAATTTAGAAAAGGACCTCCAAGAAACTCTGACAGTAAAATGTATGTTTCTAATTAAAAAAAAATCCCCAAAATCAAAAAAAAACACCCTACAACAAGAACAACAACAAAACTGCTGATAAGACTGGCTAAAATAGCAAAGGACATGTGCTGATGTGACTTACCACCAAGAAGCATTTCTGTCTTAAAGCAAAGGCTTGGTTTGTGTATGTTTACATCTTTAAAGTCTTTTGTATCAAGTTCTATATGGGAGTTGTCTCATTATTTACTGTACGAAAACATCAGACTTGAAGAATAAGCCACAAACTGCTATTTTTGAAATTCTTGTGGTGTATTATTTCCCGCTTGACCTTTTCTTGAGGTACTCTTGGCCTTAGGTCTGTGCATTCATTAGTCCTGGAGTCTAATGTCAATCTCCTCATGTCCTCACTTCTGTCTGTACTCCCTTGGAGTCTCAGAAGTATTTCAAGACTATACTTTTTTTTGAAGTAAAGTACATTACTTCTGCCTTGAATTTCAGCTGGGGATGGTGTTCAAAATAATGCATGGATTTTTGTGATACCTCTGCAGATACGTGCACCATATACATACATGTATGCTATACATGACTCTACTGACTGCAAAATTTTCATCTGCTAGCTAACACACTTTGTGTTGGAAGAAAGAGAAAGATCTATAATTTTCTTCTGTAAATAGACAGGTTTGGGTAAGCCAGGGAAGAGCTGTGGTCTCCAAGATCAGCATTCACCTGTGGGATGAATATTTCAAGGCCTCCCACTTTAAATCTCATTAATTATTCTGACTGCCTCATGCCAATCACTCGATAGGAGGCTTTCACAGAAAAGCAACAAGACTGTTCTTTGTGTAAACACCACTTTGTTGGTTCTAGCTACATGATTTGAAGGGCTCATTACAAAGAAAGAATATCTTAAGGGCTATCTTGCTTTCTGTCATTGTCAATAGCAGGCACACATCACAGATCATTCTGCTCAAACCTTCATCAGTCACTCGCAGACTTGGGATGGAAATTAAACAGCTCTGTTGCAGCTGATGATTCTATCATCTCAAACAACTGTTTACAATTTCCAGACTGCTGGAAAGTTTTGGGCCACAAACTTCACAAGAAAATATCTGACTATGAGACTAGTCAAGCTCTGCAATGATGGGGGCCAAAGTATCAGTAGTGGTGCTACTGTTGCCATCTTGATGAGGGCAAACTTTCAAATTGTTACCTAGAACTGGTGACTTGGTAAAGAAGATTTAATGCGGAGATTCCTCTCCTTGTCTCTTAATAAAGAAAGTTGAAAGCATAGTTATATATGTAAAGGCAGAGGAGGCTCATGTACAAACATAAGGCAGGAAGAAGTTGCAGGTGAACTATGCTTGTGTGTGTCTGCTGTGCAAAGCTCCTGTGTGTGGCTCAGTTGCAATGGAGGTTTGGTCTTCCCATGATTATCTACATTTTAATGAGGAACCTCTTTCTATAGAAGAAAAAAGTGAGAGATTGTCTGTTTGCTACTCCTTAATCATTCTTTGGGAAATTATAGAAGAACAGTTCTTTGGAGAATAGGGAGCACTTCTTTTGAACAACATATTTTCATACATAAATATTCAGAAGCAATTTGAGATGTAAAAGCAACAAGTGCAAATGAGTTCACATGAGATGTCACCAAGGACTGCAGTGATGACTCCATCCCAGTTAGAAGTAGATCATTACAACTGCTCTCATCACAGGACTGAACCTCATGGAGACCTGAATTACTGTCCTTACAAGAGCCAGGGGCTGGGACTTCATTCCATGCCCCACTAATGTGCAGATGAGGGCATGCAAAAAGTCAGAGATGACATCCACTATAATTGATGTTATATTCAGCAAAAAACATACACTGAAACCTTAAGATAATTTCAGCTTTTTTTTCCTTTTTTTTTTTTTTTTTTGTGAAAACAAGTGAAAAAAACCTAAAAAATTAAACTAGATTTACAGGTCATACTGTGCTATTACAGACTACAGAAGACTCTTTGGCTGTACCTGTTGAAGGAGCTAACAGCCATTCTCTGGGAAGTGGTTTGATTGGATCAAAGTTAAAACTTCCCTGGCAAATCCTTTGTCCTGTCATGAGACTCAGGTGTTGCTTTAGACGCTGACTCACGCAACCATTTTTAAAGAAGAAACCCGTTCTGCAAGCATGAAGTCATACCAGCCTCAATCCAGAACAATAATTCATCCTCCAAGAAAAATGACCTAAATTTGCAGTTAAACTTCCCAACATGTTCCTCAGAATGCCAATACCTGGATCATTTGTTGTTCTTCATAATTTGATGATGACTCCATGACAAGATAATATCTGTGTATGAATTCCAAAACTGTATTACAATGAACAGGTGTATGAGGAACCTGACAAGAATCAGCCCTATGCATGGACTTTAATATCAGTGATAATTGCAGTTTGAGATACATCAATAAGTAGATTTTTAATCCATTTATCACAATCCCCCATAAATTTTGTAATTCAAGTGTTTTTAATCAAACTGTCATGGAGGATGCCTTGCAGATGTCAGTTATTGTATCAATACAGTTACTTGTCAACCAGACACACTGTCATATCAAATAAGATCATTACCTTTCTTTGATGACCTGAATTCCATAAAAATATGTTATGTGAACTTTTGCACATAACATGTTACACTAATCGTAACATGTTAGTTCAAAATAAAGTAATAAAAAATGAAGAAAGAAAATATTCTGTTCTGATAAGGTCAAAATAGTCCAAGCTATTAATTTTAATTTTTCTAAATGCAATCTTACTGAAATAGACATGTTTCACCTAATTTCATTCAATATTTCATCTAAACATATCAGAGTATAATTTTTGCATTGAAAACATTTACTGTGATCTTTTTGACCAGCAGTGAAAACAAGGCTCTTACCACTAAAAATTTTCTAACAATTATGTAATCAGTATTGTCAATTGCCTGCTGAGTCATTCCTAAGAGGCTGATAGAACACAGGCTAGGACACTGGTATGTTAGGAAGCAAAAAGCTGATTGCCCTTAGAGAAAAGGATTTAAAAAACACATATATATATATTTATATAAAATTAAAATTTATACAACTTTACTATTTCCATGTTATTAAATACACCTCAAGCTACATTTACTGAAACAGCACTTTAGCATTTTACAGGTCAATATTAAATTTCAGTTTAAACCTAACAGTCAGCATCAAGGGACTCAGTCTGTGCACGTATTGTCTAGTACAAGGGTAGCCAGATCAGGTGGTTCTGCTTGAGCAGGGAGGTTGAACCAGATGACCCACTGTGGTCCCTTCAAACCTTAGCCATTCTGTGATTCTGTGGTTTACTGATAGGGCACAGTTTGGTTATCTACCACCTGGCAGTTTTTGCCTGGAGCTAATGAAGTGCACTGACACTTCATCACAAAACCAGGGAGATTGTATACACTCCCCACTTCCTGGAGCATCAAGGGAGAGAGCCCTGAAAAGCTGTTTGAGGCTAGGCAGAGGTTTGCTGCCCACTCCATCTGGATGTGTCTGAGAGTTCCCAGCTGACAGGGCTGCAGGGACAGTCTTCAGCTGGCTGCCCAGGAAGCCCCATTATACTGAGCTATTTAAGGCCTCTTCATTCAGCAAAACCTTTGTAGCTGGTTTTGTAGAAAAGCCAGGCTGGCAATGTTTATTACAGCCACCATAGCCTGTGCAAGGCTCCATTCTGATTTGTTTCTGATAGCTTTAGATTTCATGTCTGTACTAAATAAACTTTGCTGATTTTGAAATAGTTGGAATTGTTGACTTACATAAGGACATATTCATTGCCATATATCCCTGACAATGAATAACCAGACTGCTGGCCTCAAAGGAGATGGACACAGCAGCACAAATATTGTTTCTATGAACACTGGCTTCACATTTTCCAGTTGATTTTCTTCTCCTTCAGAAAACACTGATTAGATAAGACCAAAAAGCCAGTAAATAAATTTTTGGTCATTGGTTATAGTTTTCAGTGGAAAACTAGTGATGCCTTTTATGTGGTAATCTCATATGACTTGTGTTGTGTTATGTTTTTGCCTAAAAGTTAAGCAAAAAAAAAGAAACAAACCAAGATGTCTTGGCCTAATCAAAATAAGATATAGGGACCTTTTCCAAATAATATATTTTATGTAAAGCCATTCTTAGCACTTCCAAAATTAAATACGCAAAGTAGTTAATTTCATAGTAAATTACAATCTTTTGAATTTTGATGTTGAGCAAGGACAAAAGGCAGAACTAAGATGCTGAAACTTCTTCTCATGTAGATTTTCTCTTCTGGATTGAAAATGAAATGCACAAGCTGTAATGCAACAAGCTGTGGAATAAATAATTACTCACGAATATTTTGCAAAGATTAACAGGGCTTTCCCAGGACTAGAGGAAATTAGGGACAATGGGTCATGGGTATGAAACAGTGACTTAAAACATCTTGTTTCACAATCTAGATGACAGATATAGAAATGGGGAAAATAATTTCTTTTCCTGTAAAACGGAATTCTTGAGGAACAAGAACTGCCTCTCAGCACAGAGACAAAATATTCATTATAGTGATGCGCAACCATCAGAGGGGAACAGGAATACTTCAGAGTTCAGTGTAAAGCAGACTAGCAATCTCATGCTGGCCTATTTTCTTCTTGTCCACTGAAGCATTAAAACACCCCCTTTTAATCTCTTCTTTGTTGTTGTTGTTGTTGTTTTTTTTTCCAAAGAGCATGGGTCAGGTGAAGGGAGAATCCAGACCTGCCAGAAGAAGGAATTATTAAAAAAATCCTAGGTTTTTTGGAAAATTACTGGAAGCATTGAAATAAGAATATTACAGGGGAATTTAGACATTCTTTCACAGTGATTTTTTTTTTTTTTGCTAGTTTGAGGATATGTTGGTTCCTTCTTTACAATTGTAAAGACATCAAACATTTGTACACAGGTATTCAATGGAAATAAACATTTATCCTTTGGTTTCAGTATCCGCTCAAATATTTGAGATTATTTAATTTCATTTGAAACAGACATTGGGGGGTTTTAGACTCTATAGCTCAGACCCAAACAAAAAATTAGTCCCTAAGTCCTACTGCAACACACTGAAATGAAGGCCTGCTGATTGCACTCCTCGAAAGGACAGAGGAAGATATTTTAGTGAGTTTAAAGAGCTGTGCCCCATTTGAAAAAATTCCTTTTGCCAGTATTTTGGTATCAGCAGATCTGGGGAGCTTTCTTAGATACTGTCGGGCTCCATTTTGATCTACTCAGAACTGGTTTCATCTCCCAAGTGGTATTTGCTCTGCGTCGACACCAAGGTGGAAGTCCACAGCCCTGAGAACCCAGCCATCCCCTGAAGCAACTTTGTCTTATCTCTGCATTTGCATCACAGTTAATTCTCAAAGACTCCTGCAATAATGAGTTTAATATCTACTTTTATTATGTAAATAGTTAATTTGTCTTTCTCTTCTAGCATTGCCTACACTGGTGGTAGCCATCCAGCTGGCAAAAGAGGCCAATTCCTGAGACCATTTTACAAAGACTTGTAGTGGAACTGCAGCACCATCACTGTGGTCAGCTCCCATTCCCCAACAGCCCTCATTAGGATGAAGATGTTGATGATGAAACATGATTGCACAAAGAAAATCCTCTATGGACTCAACAGTCAAAACTGCAAGTGAGAAAAATACCTGTGACCTATATGCTGATGGCTGTCCACATCTATGATGATATGATGATGCATGTCCAAATTTAGATCTCAGTTTAAATGCCTGAACTCTCCTTAAGGAAGTGCACAAGGAAGTGTGTTCCTGACCTTGCTTTGGGTGCCTCATACTGCTGGACATGGCACAGGTGTGGCCAAGACCCCATCTCTCCCTGTGGCACAGTTCTTCCAAGAGAGACTTACTTTCTTGCTTATTGGCCAGTAATGCATCAAACTGAAGCTGAGTGTACCCAACCAGAAGCACACCTAGGGCTGTGCCAACAGATGGTGAGATCCCAACTTTCTTCAACTCTTTTCCATCCATTATCCCCCAAAGTCTTCTCATATCCACAATTGTATGTCTTCTGTCTAAGCTAATGAGCTCAGACTCAAGTCCAAAATGCAGTATAGACATATCTGCAAAAGTCTGGCTCTGTCTACCTAAAAGTTGAGAATTCAAAATTGCAACTTCTGGAACTGATCATTATAATTTTCACGAGATTTAATATGTACTTGAGAATTTAGGAAATAAAATGGTGAAACATTAACACTCTAAAAGAGCTAAAAAAGAGAATGTTTCCTGCAGCTGGTCTGTAGTTTTTGCACTGTTGTGTGCAAGTGGCACAATTAATCCACTTTCATGTAAGTGCTGGAAGAAATAATTACCTTCTTCTGATTTGTGGGGACTTTTCTTTTGTAATTTGCAACTACTGTGTTACTCACAGAAGACTCCAGACCTATTGGTAACAATCTCTTCAACAGAACAGCTACGTTCATTAATATTTGCCTTTGCCTGCTCATAAAAGGATAGAAGAGCTTGTTTATAATACAAGACAAAAACCTGTTGACTTTATGGACAATTGCCAGACTGAAAACTCTGGGAATTATTACCACTAAAATCTGTACCAAGGGGCTGAGATTATTAATTTTAACAATCTTTGTTATCTTGAACTCTTCTCAACATCTAGACATCAAAAGGAAGTTCATTTCTACCTTCATCCTCATCTGTGACAAATGAACAACTTTGCCCTTGCTGAACACAGGCTCTGGTGCCTCCCACATTTGCTTTCTTTGTCCTAATCCCCAGTTAGCAGCAGACAAGGAATATTTGCACTTAAAATTAATAACTTAGCTTGCTCTTCTGGGGAAAGGAAAAAGCCATAAGATACATTTCTCTCTTAATCGAAAAGGACTTTTACATAACCTTGGTTACCACTGGCATTCTGAAAACTCAATGCTGTACATGAATTTGGCTCCTTGGGGGTAATCCTAGGTGCATTGAGAGCAAGAAGGGCCACATTCCAGCGGACCTCGGTGTTTCCAAGAAATGTGGGAGGTGGCTCATGTCCAGGGAGGCTGATGTCCTCACACCCATCTTGCCTTGCCCACACCACAGCTGGGGACCTCATGGGACCCCTTGAAGACCTGCATGGAATTCCAGCCTGCTGCAGCGACTTCAGCATGGCTGTGTCTTCAGTTTTTCATTTTTCTTTCTTTATTACTCAACTCTGTCCCTGAGGAGAGTGGACCACATTTCCAGCTTCCAGGAGAGAGAGGAACAAATGTCAAAAAACTGATTTGCACCATGAAATATATTGTGATGAAGGTCTGGGTTCTCTGATCTGAAGTCTCCTCTTTGCCACTTGATTTAGGCAAAACCACAAGTACCTCAAACACAGTTACCTACTTAGCTTTCAGTCACCTGGATTTAAGTAAGATCCATGCTGTTACACTAATCAATTATTTTTCTCTTTTAATTCTAGTATGTCTGCACAATGCAGACAATAAAAAACAGGCAGAAGGAGCTGCAAGATAAGAAAAGGTAGCGGTTTGAACATTTTTCAAATTAACCCAATTGCTTTATGTAATTTGAGAAGATAACATGCTTCTTCCTCTTGCTGCTAATGAAATTGAAGCCTCAGAAGTCCCAGAACAGGACGGTTTGCTCAGCCTCAGCCATGGTCTTTTGGCAATTGCCTGGAAAGAGCAAATGGCTCCAAATGGGGCCACATATACTCATTGCTGGGGAGCCAGAGCAGGCACACTCACGTGGTTTCCAATGTCCATCCACAGCATAATGTATTGACTGTTCTTGACCACAACCCAAAGGGAGCGGTTTCACCCACAAAAGAGAGGACTCCTTCAGCCCAGTAAAGCCCAACAAAATTCTGAGCACAATCAGAGCTGTCAGACACATGTGATCCCAAACCTTTCAATCCTATAAATCTCCCAAATGTTTACATTTTTCTACAGGACATACGCTAAATTAGAGTTTAAATTTGATTCATACACTTTTTCTTTTATCTGCACAATGACTGTATATGGCCTACAACATTTATGGGTGCTTCAAAACTGACACGTTGTGAACAGCACAAACAGCACAATGAGCTGGGATCTGTGCCACAGTGAAAAAGCTGTAATTTTGGCAAATAAGGAAGGTACAATGGTTGAGCAATGCCTTGTAAGGACTTCTGGGGCCTAAGGGATTTAATAGCGAATTTTGAATACCTTCTAAGAGTAGATTGAAGGAAATCACTAAAAACTCAGGTTCATTTTATGAAATGGAAAATAGTCTGAGAATACATTCATTGTTATTCATGGAGATCTCATTCTATTTCATTATATTTTTTAACCCTTTAAGGTACTTTTCAATGTCCTGCTACTGTTTGATCCATATCATGCTATGACTAATCGTGTCTGTTGCTTCAGAAATAGACTCACAACATAAGGAAAACAGGCTCTAGGGGATTAAATGGAATTCCACTTGAAGGCCCATTTTAAGGTAGCACCCAAAAAAATGTATCTGCTGCCTATGCGTAATTCCCAAGCATCTACATAGGCAGTTATCCAGAAAATGTCTGTAAGCGAGAGACTCTGAAGACAGCATAGAACATTTCTGCAAGGTGTTTCTGGAACCATTTTCTCTAAATAGAATACATGGACCCGAATCCATGAGAAGGCAATGCACATTGCTTAATTCTAGACATATGAGAACTTCCCATCGTGTGGTGTACCTGGGCAGATCAGCTACCTGTGCTTCTGGAAAGCTTTTAGTAACTAAGCTGCTAAGTACTGTGCTAGAGTTTTTCACTCCTGAGATGGGCTCTATTTGCTTTTTTCCTTGATCTGGAACTTAAACAAAAATATTAATCACTTTTAATTCTTTGTGACAAGCAAGTACCAAAAAATGACCATGATAAAGCTGCAAAATCTGCTTGATGACTCAAGCAGGGTACAAAAAGATGGTGCTAAGTATGCAGTGGAGGGTGCCATTATACTTCTGACAGTGAGCCTTTAGCCTTGCTCCAGCTGCTTTTACCCTGAAGTTTCGGGTGCTTTCATGCAATGGAGCCCACAAGGGCAGGGTTTGGGGAAGGAAAACCTGCTGCAGCAGGCTCAGAGACAAGGCTTGCCACAGCAGTGACCTGCAGCAAGGGTCCCTGATGATTCATGCTGACAGAACCATATTGAGGTGGTGCATGGGCAAAGCACCTCTTTCCAGCAGTGCTGCCCTGCACAGCAGCAGACAGCCTTCAGCTCCTCTCCTGGCAGCACTGACTGACTGCCAGAGCCCTGGGGTCACCAGGACACTGAGTGATGACTCAAAAAGTGACTTCTTGTACTATGCACATGCATATCGTTTTGTGTTGACTACAGATCCCAGCTCAGAGATTGCACATGATAGGATAGTTTGCAAGGTCTCAACCAACAAATGACACTTTCTTTAGGACACAGATGTTGCAGTTCGCTTTTCAACACCTCCCTGTAACTTTACACACGCAGTCTGGGGTTTATTTTGAAACAACATAACACAGCATAAAGTTTATAGCTGTCCTCAGACCCACTTCCAGGAAAGGAAGGACGAGACTGACTGTGTCACCCTGCACTGCCAACCACCTCTGTGACTGTGGAGTTTGTTGTGCCTCAGCTTAACGTGTTGGAAGAGTCACCCTTTCCTGATGTTTTCTTGTGAATGCTAAGTACAACCGTTGCAAAACTCCCCTAGAATACAATGCTCACCTTCCTCCGAGTAAGAAAGAGTATGAAATATTTGATGGATAAATTATTTTTGGTTCAGGTAGCACCTGCTCTTCCACTCCATCACTCCATCACCACTCTAATGAATTTTTCAAATTAACTGACCATTATGGCTTTAGGACTCTGCTCCATTTAGCTGAATAGGTATAGACCTATACTCATCTTTGAAGCCAAAGGAAAACACCTCAGGACTTCTAGAGCAGCCTGTCAATCACCTGCGTGGGCAAGGAGGGTACCAACATAGAGTAATATCATAGAATCATAGAATGGTTTGGATTGGAAGGGACATTAAAGATCATGTAGTTGCAAGCCCCCTGCAATGCACAGGGACACATTTCAGTAGTCCAGGTTGTACAGAGCTCCATCCAGCCTGGCCTTGAATACTTCCACATGTTGTTGTTGGCATCCACAACTTCTCCGGGCAATCTGTTCAGTGCCTCACCACCAGTATTTTTTACTAATATCTAATCTAAACCTACTCTTGTTCAGTTTGAAGCAACTCCCCCTCGTCCTGTCACTACATTCTCTTGTCCATCTGTAAATTTGCTGAGGGTGCACTTCATCATTCTATGTCATTAATAAGGATATTAAACAGTACTGCTCAACATGTGGAGCGCTGAGGGTTATTGATGTCCATCAGGAGGGACTCTGAGCCACTGACCACTACCCTCTGGATGCAACCACTCAGCCAGCTTCTTATCCATCTAACATTCCACACAGCAAATCAAGGCTTTATTCAATAAATGACATCTCTAGACCTTTCCTTCTTGCACTGGTGTATCACCCTGTCCTTGAAGGCCACTAGGGCTGGTCAGGCAGGACTTGCCCTTGGTGCAGCCACGCTTGCTGTCCAAAATCAGCTCCCTGTCCTCCATGTGCCTTAGCACAGCTTCTAGGAAGATCTGTTCAGGTCTTCCTAGGTACAGAGGTCAGGCTGACAGGTCAGTTGTTCCCAGGTGTCCTGACAGCTTCTGCACACCTCACAGTAGCTATCTGCATGCTTCAAACACTGGCTACACATAAGGTCAGGCTTTCAGTTTGTGTTCTGAAGGGACAAGGCATCTATTGTTAAGACCACTTGGTGTCAAAATATAACATAAGCAAGTTGGCATTCCAGTGA
>NW_005054526.1:799827-861828 GCF_000277835.1 Geospiza fortis
CCTCCCAGAGTGCCCACAGGTCATTGCAATACTTCGGGATATTGCAAGAAGCGCTGCATTCCACAGTGAAAATAAAGATGCCTGTGTACCTCTAGATTCCTTAAAAGAGAAGGCATGGAAGAGCAGAAAACCAATTCCAAACAGCTTCTCAAAAGGACTGAAATTTACAAAACCCACCATTTTTAATAAGTAAAGAAAGACTAGAGAGTGCTTTCTGTTGTAATTTCAAAGCAAACTGCATGATGTTGTCATTTTATTCGTTCATGACTGCTTAGGATGATAATGCTTAAAGAGAAGGTAGAACAAAAAAAAGAAACCCCAGCAAGATAGAAACATACTGAAAAATAGTGCCAGTTCCTTGGTTTGTGTATCCTGAAGCAGCCTACTCATCAGTTAGAGGTGCTGGATGAACTCTCCCCTGGCTGCTTCATCAGAACTGCCAACATACCTATGCTCCTGGAAAAGGAGGGACATCCCACTGAAGTCAGCCTGGCATCAATTCAGCCAGTGGGTGTGGTACTATGCACAAAAAACCACAAGGATAAAGTTGTCAGTGTCAAGGCTCTACTCTGTGATGATTCAGGACATTTGATCTTCAAGAGGGACATACTTGAAGACACCAATGAGTGAAAATGTTTTGCATCAGCCCACAGACCCCAGCAGGCTTCCTGCACCACTGCTGCTCCAGCTGTCATGTTCTCCCAGGCTGGCATGGATAAATGGCAGGCCTGCCATGTAGCTCTCATATTCATACTGGGTTTCCACAGCTGTTTCCATAAACAGTCTGACCTTTATTTTGATAGTACATATGTATTCTTTTTGAGCCCCGTGTTTTCATCTCTGTCTACTCACTCCACCCCCCCTCACGCCATATCACAGTTCTTTTCTCCACCATCTGCTGCAAGGAGCTCATTTTTCAAAGAGACAAAGTCTTTAAGGATGTAGAGGAAGAGGGTCATCAACACTGCTTTTGTCCCTCCTTTTTTTTTTTTTTTTGGAGGGAAGCCAGGGGCCAGCTAGCTATCAAGAACATGGCTAGTTTCTTTAAACTCATTTTAAAATAAATGTTGGTCAAGGGCACAGTGCTCTCATGTCAAAGAAAAGGGGCTCACCCTGGAAGGAAACCAGATATCTGAGGATGGCACTACTCCCAGCCAAAGGCAGCCACCTGCCTTGGGTGCTGCAGGTGCACAGGGATCGTGCTCAGCCCCTTGCTACTGCTGGGAGCAGAAACAGTGCCAAATTGCTGCTGGTGCACATGACAGAGAGAGGCAGGGCGGGGTGGGGCAGGGGCAGCTGACTGTGCTGGAGCGAACCCCAGCTACTGCAGCATCTGGGCTTCCAACCATGCCAAATCCTTGGTCTCCCTTGTCAGCTCTACACCTGGACTCCTGATTTTGCAATGCACTGAAAAAAATATGGCCTTCCTGACAAAGTAAGAGTTGAGACGCTTCATAGAGTTAAAAGATTTTAAAAACTCCCTGCCTTGAGGCAGGTCCCCCATATGAGAGGCACATGGGCACCCAAACCTGCAACACCATCATCTCATGGGGCATGATGGAAGGGAGATGAGGACTCATTCTCCAGGTGCAAACCCCTGGACTGATCTGCTGAGGTAGAGCTGAGCATTCACCTCATCATTAACAACCCTTTGAAGCAGTGATTTTTTTTTTTTTTGCCCAAACTCTTCCAGTGCTCAGTGCCTTCCTGCAGTGGTGAGGTGAGGCTGAAGGCTCAGGAACAAGCACTTCTAGAGGAGCACAACCCTAGGCCTGGCAGATGGCACCAGCAGAGACTGCATGGAGGAAAAGAAAGGACTGCAGTGCACAGAGCTCATCAGTAGGTGCCAGCTGGGTGATGCTCTTCTCTGGCCAAAGGGCAGCCAGAACCACAGTCACATCATCATGGTCTCTGTGAATGTTTAATGTTCTGTTGTTTAGAACTGATTATTTCAGACCTGGAAATCAGACCAATGCTCTTGTCAGGTTTTTTTGTAAGTGTGAAATACTCTGGCAGATCTCACAGCTCGGATTCAGCAGGGAATGGGTACCGCATAAATTGAGAGAATTTATCATATTAGTGGGGGCAGGTATGTTCCTCCACTATAGTTTGGGGAACCCCATGCAGAAAGGAGACCTAGATGGTGTTTTGGCAGCAACAAGAAGCCAGAAAATCAGTTTCTGTCTCATGCTGTGCCCCACTCTATGTCATCAGTGATAGCCATGCTACTGCCCAACATCATCAGAATCATAGAATCATTTAGCTTGGAAAGGACCTCTAAGACCATTGAATCCAAAGATTAGCCCAGCATTGCCAAGTCCACCACTAAAACATGTCCCCAAGCAGCACATTGGCTTGTCTTTTAAATTGGGAGAAGGTCATCTCTGTGCAGGGTTGAGTGTGGTATGCCCTGCCTATTCTTTGCCCTCCCCAGATCTGAAGAAGGTTTATTCAGTCCTTACTGTTGATACCTGAATGGAAAAGCTATGCAGTAGGTCTGAGCCACAGAGACAAAGAGAAAACAAACTGGAAAATTTAGAATGCTGACTGCTTCCTGATGCCAAGCCAAAATTAACCAGGCTTCTTGATCTCTGTTGTGGTTGCTAACAGAGAAGGGTTTGTATATTGCCTTGTTTTCTCTCTATAGTCTAACCTGCCCTGGGGTCGTATAACTTACAGGTAATTAAGTTCAGCAACGATTATTGAAAAAGAGAATAGGACGATATGCTAACTTACTTTTATTCATCCACCAGTGAGGTAACAGTATAATTTTACACTTATCTCTCCTAAGACTCACTCTAAAGGGAACTTAACTATGCCAGAACCTAAAGGGATCCCCATCCCTTAGAAGTAATTGAGTCAAACTAAAAATCACTTAGGAAAATCACCTCTTCAGTTCTTCAGGTAAAAGGCCATTCAAGTCTAGTACCTCCCCACTTCAATCTTTGCAGATGTCTAACTCCTGCAGAAGCTAAAGAGAAGGGTGCAATTTTGGTCCAGGGGAAATATGTCTACATAGGTCATCAGAGGGAGAGAGAAAGAATATTCTTCTTTATGATACTAATCAGGATAACACAGAGTTTGGGCTAATCCACACTGATGTGCAAGAACTCTCTTCAAAGAGGTCATGACATGGGGTACTTATGGAGTAAAACCACCTGAGCATTTAGTGGTTTTCTGACCAGCACCCCTAAAGTTTTCAAAGTTTGAAGAGTTTCCTCAAGAAAAACACAAGCAAACAAACAAAGAAAACACACCCTTTTCTTTTGCAGGAAAAAATTACTTCAAATGGTTTAAGAAACACAACCATGAATGCGCTCTTTGATTTTCAAGTTTGATAACTAGCTGAATTTTGTCTTACTGTAAAAATCACTGCTGTATTTGTTCTGAAAATTAATTTTAAATATTCAAAACCAGGTGTAATAATGTTTTAAAAATAAAATAATAAGCTCTGGTACTACTGAAGTTCACCACAAGGCATAAAAGAAGACCATCTTTCCATCAGAAGTTCCATCTTATTTTTCATCAGAACATAAATTATTCACATTTGTAATAGATGTCCATCTATCACAGTGCCCTATTTGCCAGTGGCTATTGACAGCTGTCAAGGGAAACATTATTCTTTTTGAGCTTTTTTACCCACAGTTGAGCCATGACTTCCTGAGCCAGAGATCACACCCAGGCCACCAGGAAACACACTGGAAACTTCTCGAACCCTAATAGGGGGGTTGGTTTATTTTCACCTTTCAGGTATCTGGACCATAAAACATTCTTTGGCAACAAGTTCTCTCCATGTCCTGTGTGAAAAAGTACTGCCTTGACATTAATTTTATGTTGATTTTGTTTTATCTTTTACAGCGGTTTCAGCAACCTTGTTTTTTCAAGAGGTGCGAGACGTTTTTCAGAATTAGAAATGTGTATTATATATTATTCTTACTGACATTAAGACAAGGTAAGATACATTAGAATATGGTCAAATAACATAGATTTCTTCCAATTTATAAGAATGTTTTCTTCATTACTTTCACAATTCTTTTGTTTAATTTACCTTGTGCATAAAAAAACTACTGAGTTGCTCCCTCTCCAGCCATTTCTCATGGCCCAGTGCATTTGCACAGACGTCCTATGCTGAGCTGCACTTTCTGTAAACAAGGTCCTTTTAGGGCCTAAAGTACATCTCAAAACAAAAACAAACAAACAAATTTTAAAAATAAAATTTAAAAAAAGCCAACATTTTTACACAGAATTTCAGAAGGATGCCATGCAAATTCATGAATTAGACCAGATTCTGTTAAGGTCAGAATCTGACCTAAATTCCCCTAAGAAGTATATCTAATCTTATAAAAATGCATTATGTTTACTCTCATTGCATGCTACACCTTGTCACTGTGTCATGTGAAGCCATTGTGAAGGTTAGTACCAGGACAAAGCATGATTTTAAAATGTTCTGAATGTAATTGACTCAGTGGCCAGGTATCCAGTCCTAATGTGCAGGCTTTTTCAAATTAAATCAAGTTACGGTGGGGCCCCTAGTCCAAATCAGAGGATAAGAGAATGTAAAACAGAATTGTAAAAATTGAGGCAGTTTGTTTTCCTGCTTATGAACAAGCAGACAAGTGAGCAACTCAGAAATCAGCAGCCATTATTTTATTGGCAATTCATGCAGTTTAAAAATAGCCACAGAAATCTGTAACAAGACTACTGCCACCCTCCGCTCCACAAAAAAAAAATCAGTTAACAGTGATTGCATTAACAACAGAGAGCCCAAGTGGTAACTTCCTAAGGCAGCTGTTAAACTGGAGCTGGAGAGGCAGTGAAAGGCAAGGTCGGAGGGCAGAGAAAGAGACTTACATACATTGCCAGCCCCAAATATTTAGACTTTGTGAGTCAGAATCATGAGGCTAACTTGAAAATGCTCATAAATTTGATGATTTGTCTCACAGATTTAAGTCTGTAGCTTTCACCATGCAGCAGAGGGCCAACAAACAAATGTTTCTCTAATGAATTTCTGAACCTCCCTCACTGCACATCCAAGAAAGCTTTGGGAGAAAGATGTAAATGCCAAAAGTGAAAATATGTCCTGATCTAAATGGGCAATAATTTTTATATCAAAACAGGAGAGGTCCCACCACTGGCTGACATGGAAAAGCAGGCAAAACCTGTATAAACCTTTCCTCCACCCCAGTGAAGTGCCTTCCTGGAATTGCAGTGTTTCCCTGAAAGATGGCTTCAGGCCAAGAGGTCACAGAGGTCAAGGTGATGCTCTGACACTCTCACCTCAGAGCTGCAAAGTGCACTGGGGGGAATCAGCAATGACCAGGCTGGCTGTGCTTAGATACAGACACGTCCACGTGGTGCTGCACCAGAGCTAGCCACACTGATCTCTGCAAACACCTCTGCTGAGTGTGTGACCCTGACCTGGCCACAGTGCATTGTTCTACACTGTGTGGAGGTACTGCTGGCAGATGGGAACATACCAGCCTGGAGATCTTGAAGTGAAATATTGAACCATGCACTTGGTTGTACATTTTGCTGGACTGCCGCTTTGGATTGCCTTTTTCAGTGTCATGTTCTGTCAAAACCAGCAGGTTTCCTCTGCTCATCTGCTACAGGTCCTGAGGCTGAGCCACCAACCCTGCTGCAGAGACAGGGAGAGGAGGGAGAGGAGGGGGAGGAGGGAGAGGTAAAAGTCTCCTGTATTAACTCTAGTTTAGCCTATTTAGAGAATTCAGACTACTGTTATGCCTCTTGACTAGTGAGTTGCTGATTTACAGATAAAATACGAACAGGCTTGAACAGGAAGGGGAAGATCTGTTAAAGAGGAGAATGCAAACTGATTTAAGATCTGTCTGGTTGGCCCTATTCTAAAAATGCTATTATTTTTGTAGGTACATTACATGACATTACCACAATCTCTGGACAACATCTACTGAAGTCAACCCTTTGAAGACCTGAGGCTTTCCTATTTCAAAGTTGTTTCAGTGTATCTTCAAGGTGGAGTGTAAAGTCAAACAAACCCTAGCCCAAACCTCCTGTTACAGATCTGATTTTCAACCATTAATAGTGTGGCAAATTGGTACAGGTATCACACCAAGCAAAAAAACCCCAAACTCCAAATCCCCAACTCTGAATCTTGAGTACCCATCCTGAGGCCTAATTCCAAACTCTGAATCTTGAGTACCCATCCTGAGTCTAAGGACTTTCAGCATATAATTTGTTTTCCAAGCTTTGAGAGACTATTAGAATTCTGGAAGTTACATCGGTGATTCAGGGAAAGCCTTCAGGGCCATTTGCAATTTTTTCATTTCCCTAGGGGTGGGCTACTCTCTTGGTGCAAAAAACATGCCATTCCTATTAATAGTATGTGATCAGCGTGTTTACATAAAGAAGCAATATACTCCCTAGTGACCAGATCAGAAAGGGTCTATCCAGCAGACAGAAGTTTGCCCATTCAAGGTTGCAAATCACTTTTTCATGCTTGCATGCATGTTGCTTGGGGACATTTCTTCTTGGGGTGCTGCTGAGTGCCAGGGGTCGAGCTCCAGCTGAGGAATGAGCCAGGCAAGTACAAAAGGAGGCATTGTTGTTTGTGTGCACTCTTCCACACCACACACTGTCACACTGCACAGAATGAGCACAACCCTCTTATACCAGCAAATCAACAGTGCCTCAGCAGTAAGCTAATATTTTCAAGCTGTGGAAGTAATTAGCCTTCCCCCATTTCAGACACCATTACTGAAGCCACTATGCATAAAAAACCCACTGCCCCAAAAAACTATGCTGGCAGTAGTGATGCTGAGTGGCACACCGCACTGGCCATATTCACTCATGCACAAGCCCTGATCATCCCTACTTAGGTCCTCATGGCCACAATAAAGCTCTCATAGGCTGGATGGCAACGAGAGCAGGCACAATGTCTGCATATGGCACAAGAAAAACCTCTGACTTATTCATGGGTGAATGGATAAAGCCAAGAACCTTCATGTGTGTAACATAAACCAGAACACCTATGTGCACACCCAACCGCACTGCCAGTTGTCTCACTTTTCTGTTTCAACTTCCCAGCCAAGCAGTGCCTTCTCCCAGTGTCTTTCCTATCTCTTATTTACTTTTCCCCATATATACCTTGAAAAATTTTATGTGCTCCTTTCTAAATAAAGAGAGAAGAGTAAAATCCCCTGTTGCCTGGAAAGAGAACGTTCTGAAATTATTCCTTGCCAAATCATCAGTTCCCAGGAGCAAAAACATTCCCATTCAGGTTTTCATATGCCAAAGTACATTGGGTTTATCACTGGTTTAACACATAAAAAATGCAATGGTCTGGAGTCCTCCTGCTGCAGCAGAGTAAATGTGAATTTACTCTTTTACAGTGATGCCTTGTATGGAAAAAAGTCTTTGATTACCAGCTAGATGTTTGCTTTTTCACAGCTAGTCCAGAGGTATTTTAGCACTCAGAATCTGGTGCCTGAGGAGGAGAGTAGTTTCGATATTTGTGACCACATGTGAGTCTAACTACAGCAGAACAATTGCGAAAGCAAAATAAGATGCATGGACAGCAGCAGGGGCAGGGCTTTCTGGATGCCAGGATTAGCAGCCACCTCAGGTAACTAAACCATATGAAGATGGGAACTAACGCAAAATTTTGCCAGCTGTGCTGACCACCTGTATGGCTGATGGTCAGGAAGCTGAGATGACATGGGGCACAAAACAGTTCTCCATCACCTTCACAGCCTACTCCCAGCATCTCAATGTCACAGACAGGATGGAAGGCATCAGAAGGACAGTGAGGAACTCTGCACATGGGAGGTGCAGTTGTACCCTGCTGCAGTCCATTTACCCTGTACTCTGCTAGACCCACCACTTCAAGAGTAGCAGGATCCTTACATGCAGCGGTAAAACTATTAAGCCTTTGAGTTTTGGCTTTTTGCTCAAGAATCTGGGTGGGTACCCAGGGAGGCTTCGAAGGTAAGAAAAGACCACTTGAGGGATGTCTGAACACAAAAGGGGCCTGAATGGCTTCCACCCACCCAATACTACAGCAACCAGGGAAGCATCTGTTGGCACAGCAAGGCCAGAGAGGGGTGTAATGCTGCTCTACATATTTTTCCCACTCACTGTAGAGAACATAAGGAGAGGCAGTCCAATTGACAGAAATAGTTTTCACAATAATATGATATGTGGGAAAAGTCTTTTATTCCCTAAGCACAAAAAAATTACACAGGTTTGTGGCTCAGGTTGCCTTTTCTTGGTGCTGTCTTTGAAGTGGGTTTGGTTTTTTTGAAAGGAATAATGCATCTTGTCACAGATAGAATGGTTTTATAAATAGGAATGGAAGAAGTAGGTCCAGGTTCTCACATATTCTTTATCCCAAATCCGTTCAAGCTGCCATTCTCCACATGTGCCATTCTCCACATGTCCCAAATCTGTTCAAGCTGCCATTCTCCATATTTTGTGGCCCACATATTCCAGAAGAATTTTCAGAGGCAAGTGGCAGAGACTACATAAACCTGAATGAGTTGTCATGGAAACCTGATCTCATTCCTGACCATCTCAAATGGCAGCAAAGCAATTCTGAATGTTCAGCCCAAATGAGAGTTGAGAGAGAAAGGACAAACAAGCATCAGCTCCCCAAGTGCAGCCAGAGTGATGCTAATCCTAACCCAAAACCTGTGCACTATTTTGGGCCACAGGAGCTTGGGTGTCTGTGAGGTATCTGTGCTTTGGTCAACCTGAAAGGCAAGTAAAGTGGCTTGCCATTGGCAGATCCTAATCTTCCAAATCCTGATGGTAACCACTTGCCTCACCTCTCAAGAGAAGGACTGACAGCCACATTCAGGAACTCTTGAGAAAGGCAAAAAATAATGTCATACAATGCTGATGATCAGACCATCTTGGGTATTGCCAGTCAAATTCCCTACAGTCGCCAATATTTCATCTGGAGACTTTCATTTGAAAGAATGCCCTGCTCTGCTATAATCTGTCCCAGAGTGGGATTTCACAGTGTTATGCCTGCTCAGCAGACTGGCTTATCTCAACCAGTCTTATTATCAGGCAGTGCAGTTTACAATAATAACGAGACAGCACTTAACCCAATTTGGCATATCTTGTGGCAGTCACAAGAGACACCCTTCTCCAGGACGGAGGAGGCTTTAAAACAAGTGCCCTTGTTTGGTGAGAGCTGCAGCTCCTTTGCTGAAGCCTGAATGCTCTGTCAAGAGGATGGGATTCATAAAACACATAGATTCATGAAAGAAGCAAAGATTCCCTTTCAGAACCAGTCATTTTCAGAAAAGAAAACAACTCATGATACTAACAGTGACTTTTCCCCCCTCTGTTTTTACTTTTTTTTTCCCAGCAGAGTTCATAATGAACTGCACAGATGAAATGGAGCGAGATGCCACAGAAGGGATAAACAGGGAGATATTTAACTCCCAGAATGGGCTGCTCCACCAGAGGTGAAAAGTTAAATGCACCCTGCAGCAATTGTTCAACTAGTAAAGATTAAAATTAATATCTTGGCAAGATACTTCTGGGAGTATTATGGAGAATGATTAATGCAGTCTTCTTTACCTGTCATTACCTCCTCCACCCACGCCCCAAAAACTTGATCATCTGCATTTCTTCCTTTTATTTTTATTATTTTAAGATTGTTATCACTATACTGATTTGACTGCAGCTCCTGACCAGAGAAAGAGCACAGCCATCATGCCTGTGTTCAGACAGACCTGCCAGCTATAGAGTAATGAATCAGCATGAGCAGAAAGGAGAGGACTGGAGTCAGGACGTGCTATGTAATTAAAGTAACTGTCTACTCAAGAAAAAAGCAAGCTTCATAGGCTTGCATTTCTATTCTTGTTAGAATATGTGGAACATATTCACAATATGGGAAGCTTTGTCACTGCTTGCTGCTTTAAAATAAAGTGGGGAGCATGCACTTCTTTCCTTAGAGAAAATCTTTCTGATTTGGTCAGCAAGAGTGATCTCACATGAGTGATAAGCATTGTCTATGGGATCACACAGGCCATTTCACACTGGCTTTCTGCTTAGGAAACTGCCTCAAGAACTTCATGTGTACAACTAAAACCTCTAGTGTCCCAGCATTTTGAGACTGCCTGGTAGTTTCAAAGGAGTAAAAAAAGCTTTTGGTGGCCCATCCAAGACAGATCTGATTCTGACTGGAGAGGCGAGCACTAGAGTAGGAGAGAAGATTCTGGAACAAAGAACTTAAGCACGTGATCATACCCCAAAAATGAAGGTTTCTGGGCATTCCATGGGATTTAAATAAAGTTATAGAATCATAGAATTGTTTAGCTTGGAAAAGACTGATGAGATCATCAAGTCCAACAGTTAACCCAGCATTGCCAAGTCCACCACGTGACCACATCCTTAAGTGCCACACCTACATGTCTTTTAAATACTTCCAGGAATGGCGACTCAGCCACTTCCTTGGGCAGCCTGTTTTTCCTAATATCCAATCAGAACCTCTTGAGGTCATTTCCTCTTGTCCTGGTACTTGTTGCCTGGGAGAAGGCGACAATCCCCACCTGCCTACAGCCTCCTTTCAGGCAGTTGTAGAGAGTGATAAGGTCTCCCTTGAGCCTTCTTTTCTCCAGGATAAACAACCCCAGCTCCCACAGCTGGTCCTCACAGAGTTCATCCTCCAGACACTTCCCCTGCTCCATTGTCCTTCTCCATTGCCACCTCAACGTCCTTTTTGTGGTGAGGGGCCCAGAACTGGACAAAGGACTCAAGGTGCGGCCTCACCAGCGCTGAATACAGGGGGAAAATCCTGCCCTGGTCCTTCTGGCCACACTATTGCTGGTACACACCAGGATACCACTGGCTTTCTTGGTCAATGGGTATCCTTAGGAAAAAGGTCTAGAGAAAACATTCCCTCTATTTCCAATGGGTAAATGGCATTTGGTTTGCAACCAGTTCCTGTGTCTGTGTTCAGTTCCTTGAACACTTCCCAGAAGAATGCAGACCTGAAATATCCCCACACACCTCATTAACCCTTCCTGATGTAGGAGCCAAGCAGGTTCCTTACTGGCCACCTGCAGATGACCTACGCCATGTCTGCATAACTTTGTTTGCCCCCCTACATCCACTGCCATGCTCTGTGGTACTTGGAGGAAACCTTCAGCTTCCTCTTGAGAACACCTTCCTGCGCCAATGAGATGATGTTTAGCAGAGGACAGGTGCCCTCTCATAAAATTTAACGGGGCTGTAAGTTTGCTGGGCACATGATGTCCATGTGCATAGGCAGGCCAAGTCCAGCTTTGGTGAAAAATCATCAGCGCAAATATGACACACCCTCCCTAGGCATACGGCACTTTTTCTACCTATAACATTAAAAAAGAGGTTCTTGTTTCAGTCAGTATTAACTTTAAATTTAGCCCTTGGTTAGTACACCAATACAAAATCACTAGTCTGTATATTTTACTTAGAACCATGCAATTCCACTGGTATCAATAGAAATGTATGGGTATGAACCAGCTCTACAGAACTGGGTAATTATTTCTGTATATTCAAACTTAAAGTCTTGATTTTCACACTGTTAATATTTTAGTCTTAGAAAGAATTTTGGTGACTCTTGCTAGAGGGCTTTATGCTTTATCTGATTATAATGGTTTAGGACAAAAACCCCTCCCCAACGTTATAACAATCTGAACAAAATATTCATTATCCTATTGACAGATCTGCTTAATACAATATGTTGTTCTGCCCTCAGTCCAGCCAAGACATCTGTTTTCTTGGCTTTATGGTACTTAGCACAATGAATCATTTGCCTCCAGTCATTTGCTGTCCCAGTGTGTTATGCTGCCTAACTCTCAGGAAAATTCCACCCAGTCTCCTCCAGATAATGCCGCACTCCTTACTCCCATAGCAGAAGCAGTGGGATCTGCCTACCTTCTCCTCAGTCAGGACAAACCCCTAAAATCTGTAGTTTTCCCTGTTGCCTGCACAAACTGCTCCTCCCTAGACACATGAAGCCTGTTTTGGAATGCCTTCATGGGGTTCTTTTGGTCCGTATAGCTATGTAAGTATTAATAAAGGAAAATAAGGAATTAATAGAAACTATTTAAAAATTGTGTCCTTCTTTGGTTCTCATAGTACAGCTCAGAGATGCCTGTCTCTACAAAGCACATGGTCCAGCTTGAACCCACTTTTGGGAACATCTCAGACTACCCTCTGGGGCATGCTCCAGGACTGTGCTCATTGTAGAAAGGACACACAGACATGTAAGGGGTGGGGGCCTTAGCCCTCCTGTGCTTTCTAGTCCGTGAAAGGTAGCATCTGATGGGATGTATCCACTGTACATCTCAGCAGTCCCTGCTGTCTGCAGACAGGGTGGCTGGCTGAGGGTTCTCTCAGCAAGGAGCAGGACAAGGTGGGAGAGCCTGCCCAAAACACATTTGCATGCATAGCTGACTTTCTTCTGCATATTAACTCCCATAGAAGATGTCTTTGTTTAAATTATCCAAAGCTGTTCAGTGGAGCATCAGTGAGTGATCTATGGGTTTGAAAAATGACTTTTTACAGGCTTCATAATGGACCAGGATTGAACTGTGACTCCAGGTGCTGGGAAGAGCAGTGCTATGCAGCTAGAGCAGGAAAATCCTTCTGGCATGGGAGACTACCTTGTCTACCCATGGGGATTTGTGGGAGTTTTCTGTGCATGCTTAAAGCCCAGGCAGGTGAGGTAGAAAGAAAAGGCAACCCAGGGCTAAGAGCAGACATCTTCTGGTGGGGACAGCACAGGGGCTTGCAGCCTAGGCTCTACCCTGAGGAAAGGCTCCCTTTCCCTTCACACCTCTCACATGGTTCTGGGAAAATGCCAGGACTGCCCCACCTGAAGGACACCTACTCTCTATCCATTCCTGGAAAATCCTTGCCATTCATAAGTGAGGGAGGCAAGAGGACCTACCAAAGACTAAGTTTGGAACCCAAAGCCAGTTAGTTGCATATCTCTCCCAGACAAAGGTTTTGCTGCTCTCCCTGCACCAAATTTGCATCTCCCAGGTATGCCCCAACTGTAACCCCACTATCCTCTGGTTTGCAAGTCTTAGAAAAAAGCCAGAGCAGGAGATTCACATTTCAGAGGGAGCCTGGCAGGACACAGGCAGTGCCCTGCCAGCAGCCAGGCTGCTGTGTCCCCAGAACTGGGACTTGTCACGAGAAGCCCATCTAACACAGCTGCAGACACTCCATGTACTCCTCTCCCCCTGACCGCAGAGGCAATAATTTCAGTTTTCTGTAGCAGAGGTTTTTAGAGATCTTAACTATAAGCTCCTGGGGAGTTCCCAGCTGTATGTCAAGCTGATCACAGGGCAAGCTGCTATTTATAATCTATGGAATTAAGTGCTAGTGAGGAACAAGGGTAAATGTTACGGCACTGCTTAAGCAGCCTTCTCATATCAGCTGGCCTTGGACAAATCTGGCAAAATCTGTCTTTGAGCCTCCATCGTGTATTCAAGGACCTGAAAATAAAGATGAAGTCTCAGAAACAATAGGTCTTTGACAGGGCTGTTGCTGTTTTCTGGCTGTAGCTGCTGGTGCCAGAACTTAAACTCTAGTTTGTAAGACAGAAAATGCCAAATACCTAATGACAAAGGAAAACAGTGAATCTAACAATTCTGAGGTTTTTCTCAAGATGTTTGGAGAGTTTAATTCATTAAGTGGTAAAAATAGGTAGCTCAGTATACAGAACAGCAGGAAGGCTTGGAGTACCATCAATCAGAAGACGGAATGGAAAAAAACTTGAACTTTTTTACACTCAAAATCAGGCAAATGCTCTCTTCTGCTTTAGAAAAGCCAGTTCTGCCATTGTTCAAAAGCAAACTGGACCACTTTAGGATAACTTGTGCTTTAAACAATTAAGTGGCATAGCTCGTCCATAGTCATTTACCCAGAGACCACTCCATTTTGATTCTATTGATTGTGGAATTAAAATCTTTCTCTGTAAGAAAATAAGAGAAAGAACAATCTGCATCTCTGGGGACCAATTCTGATCTTTTCAACCTGTATTGCCAAAGGCAAGAGATGTCTGACCAAAGAGACAAATGACAATTTATCAACTGCCACAGCTCTGCTGACTACCCTTGCTTGTTGGGAAAGTTCTCTGGCTTCCAGGCCAGAGAATTTCCAGGCTCAAGTGTTGTACACGGTATATAGAGGTGCTCTGTTATTCATTGAATACACAAATGAACAATCACATAAAATCCCTCTGAATAGTCAGGGGGGAAAAAAAAAGTAAGATTTTTGCCTTTGGACAGAGAAGCCTTTCTACTTCAAACCTCTGCCTTGATGGTTGGGGATTTCTTGTCTTTCTTGTCTTTTCCCAAACATCCTTGCATATTTAAACCATGATGGGACTTGCTGAATTCATCTATGGCAAGACATTCATTTGTCCCTTCTCCCAATTAAACTTCATAGAAAACACATGTAAATCTTGGTATTAAACATTTCAAAAGCACTAATAATTCCTTGTTTGGTCAGTTCCCATCCTTCAAGTAAAATGTGTTTAGTGCTCAGCCACTGCCCTGCCCTAGGCTGTGGACATGAGGGAGAAGATCTGTTTTTCTCTTTCCCATTTAAACTAGAAATTTTTAGACAGTGCCTAGTTTACCAAAACTATATTTCTAGAGTGTTTCATGTAGGAGCAAAGACTGTGAAAAAACCCTTCTGTGTTGCAGAATATGGTCCACCAGAGAGAGTGGCAAGCCTATTCAAGCCCTTTCATAAAGAGACTTATCCTCTATGCTCTTGCTGACAGGCTATTCCAGACCAGTGCAAATTGGAAGTTTGAGATTAAGAGGTAAAAGAGAAGGGAAAAAATATTGTAGCATGGTATTGCTACTGTTTAAAACAAACTAATGTTTGCAGCCAGCTTCTTCAGGTCACCAACTTAATTCTCCCAGCTCAGAAGGATATTGCAAAGTGATTAGTCCAAATGCTTAACCTCAATTCTGGATGCTGCAGATTGCTTCTAAGAGGAAGAAAAATTGACATTCTATTCAAGACTTTGTCTAGCACAGTATGACTTTTCTTATGAAGCACTGACAAATGTCCTACTTTCCCCACTGCCATGGGGCATTTCCCCACTCATCTAAGCCTTTTGCTATCCAAAACTGGTCAAAAAATGTACAGTTCCTTGGTCTTTTTTTTCCTTCTGACACTCCCTTGATTCCATGGGTACCACCAACTAGATCTATTGTCATTTAACTTGGGTGGAATTGCACTCTTCTCCCACTTCACCCTTAGATATGATATCTACCATCTTCAGCAGAGTATATGATTTCGCACATATATAAGAAATACTAAAGGAGTCACCCCTTTTTGAGCATAAGTACATTATAGCTCGTAACTCCAAAAATTCATGCCTCTCTGTGTCATCCCTCAGCTGAAATATTTCACCACAAATAGTATCAAACCCTGGGAACTTTTCTTTTCCCATTGCTTACCCAGATATTAAATGGTAAACGACTGCACTTTGTCCTGTGGTCAGTGATTTGCTTCCATCTATCCCTCTTTCAGTGTCTTACCAAAAGGTCACTGAGAATCTAAGCAAATAATTATTCTTATGATTGTCTATTATAGCAAGCCTCCATAGCTTCCAAATGTTCATTTGATCAGGTGCATTGGGCTGCACAGATGACAATGCAAGGGACATTTTGGTGATTTATCTGTAGATACAATATCCCAATCCACAGGATTGCCTGCTGTACCCACTGCCTCAGTTTGTCCTCTCCTCTCCTACAGAAAGCCATGCATGCACCTATTCTCATTTGTAAGAACATAGCCTGAGAGGGTGCTGTCTGAATAAAAGGTTTTAAAAAAATTTACAGCTGTTCTGGAGTCTTTTTACAAAGTAACACAAGTTAATATGAGAATTATGTTTTGCTTTCAGTCTATAATCTATTTCATTTATTTTTGGGTTGCTGAATGAGTAATGTCTGTCCTCCTTGGAAGTGGGAGCCTCTAAAGGAGATCTGGAGGATCTACCATCCACTGCATTTTTCAAGTAGCTCTGTGACACATCAGCTGGTATCAGTAGTCTAATCTCACGTAAAAGAGGCCTAAAAAATATCATTCTCTACCATTTTCCTCAGCCTGCCCTGATATAGCTCCCTTTTTGTTTTGCTGTGTTTTTTAAATGGTCATCTTGGTAAGGGCAACACAGTCCCTCTCGCTTCTTAGAGACTGAAGTAATTTGTATCTATTATTTACCCTAATATCTCTGGCTCTCTAAAACTCGTATCTTTAACCTTTCGATTTCTCCTCTATGTCTAATGTGGCAATGTCTGCTCCATTCCAAGGTAATTGCTGTACTGGGATGTGTTTGTTCGTAAACATGAAGGACATTGGAGGGGGAAATGGGAGTTTGAGACTTAATAAAACTTTGGGTTGACACTTGATCATACAAATTTTGCCCAGAATCTGCAGGGCAACTGTGGGGGCTCTGGGAAGCACAAGAAAGATGTGGACCTGTCAGAAAGAGTCCAGAGAAGGGCCACAAAAATAACCAGAGAGATGGAGCACCTCTCCTATGGGGAGAGCTGGGTGTGTTAGGACTGTTTAAGATGGAGAAGAGAAGGGAGACCTTATAGCACCTGAAGGAAGCTTACAAGAGAGCTGGAGAGGGACTTCTTGAAAGGCCATATAGTGACAGGACAAGGGGCAATAGCTTCAAACTGCACAAGAGTAGATTTAAATTAGGTATTAGGAAAAAAATCTTTATTGTGAGAGTAATGACATACTGGAACATATTGCCAGGAAAAGCTCCATTCCTGAAAGAGTTCTGGGCCAGGCTGGATAGGGCTTTGAGCAACCCGGTCTAGTGGAAAGTGTCCCTGACCATGGCAGGGGGGTTGAAACTAGATGGTCTTTAAGGACCCTTCCAACTAAAACCACTCTATGATCCTATGAAAATAAAGCCATATACACAGTAAAAGATGGTGTCTTTATATCCCTCTGAAGAGTCAAAGTCCAGTTCGAGGACGACGATGAGAGAGGATGAACTCTGGAGGAACAGGAGACATAAAACCAGGTAACAGGTGTGCCTATATATTCCATGTTGTCATCCTCCCCATAGGAGAGAAAAGCAAATTGAAGAGGTATCTTTTCTAGTATGTAATTCTCACATTCCCAGCTCAGAGTGAGATGCTACTGGCGTGCCAGACATAGAATGGGGGGGCTGATGTAGACATCGAATCATTCTACAAATTAGGGCAATTCAAAACCCACAAATCATCGTGACAAGCAAAGGAATTAACCCTGATTACTAGTGGAGACTAGAAACCAAATGTCAAAGCCAAGGACACAGCCGCATTCAGGGCTGGAGATTTTCCAGCTGATTGTAAAAGCAGAGAAAATATGGTGCAATCCCAAGCCTCCAGATGGAGAATGGGGTTAATCCACTAGAAAAAAGGTACATAAGTATCCAAAATCAGGAAAAGGAGAAATCAGATTTCTCCTGTCCAATCAGAATAGAGAATAAAAGATACAGAATTAAAATCTGAAGCCTCATATGGCCTATTTTGGGTATATTATATATGGAGCAATTTTGTTGCTGACTTCCACAGACTTTAATACTCTAATCATTTACTGAAATGGAGAGCTGTTGCAGAAGAATATCCAGTTATAAGGTGGCAGCTGCAGTACTAACTGCTGCTGATCCTGTCCACCGGTGCTGAGGCCATATGCTACTGGAGATTTCTGTTTCTGGCAGTGTCCCTGTGTTCTGCCTCCTCTACCCACAGCCTCCTTGCTGCACGCAGTTTGAGCATGAGGCAGTGTGTCAGCAGGATGAGAAACAGACTGGTGCCCACAGAAGACTGAAAATGGGAACAGGGGCCTTTAGGTCTTAAGCAGCTGCTGTCTGAGCTTGCACAACAGCTTAAGAGAGAAATCAAGACCAAATTAAAGATGGTATATTTTTCACTAAAATCATAAGCAGGAAAATGGGCCACTTCTTTAATAGCTCAGCTGTGCACATCCAAACTCTGCTCTCCCACAGATGCACACAGAGTTTCACATGTGGTGTAATGGAATGTCTCCACCAGTGAACCAGGAGTGCAAATTAATCTGCTTTGATGGCAAAACTACAATTACATTAGGAACAAAACTGAATAGAGAAAAAAAAATCAGGCTATTGTCATATAAAATGTTGGCTTGTGCTATTATTTGAATAGAAGACCACCAAAACAAAAGCCCGTTGTTCCAGAAAATCGTTTTAGTGATTTAGTATATAATAGTTTTCCAAGTCAATATTGAAATCCTACTCCAGAAGATGATTAGGAAGAGCTATGCTGTTAGAGGATCTGTAAAAGAAAGTGCTCTTTAAAAGGTCCCATGACACCTTATGTGAGACATTAGTCAAAGTGTCCAGAAAAAAATCTGTGTCTTGACTATTCAGAAAATGCTTAGAGTTCTCTGCAGTTTGTCATTTTTATTTTCTTTCCTGAATTATTGGGTGCTGTTGCTGTGCTCTGCTCAGCACTTTCCCAGATTTCATCCTGCCAGTGATTCCATACATTAGTGAAAGAAAGCACATTAAAGCATACCTTCCAAATAATAAGGAGTGACTTACACAGATATTCCAAGTATTACTTTTATTCCACAAGACTGTGGACACTTATGTCAATTAGAAAAGCTACTTTTCCAAGCCTTATCAAGGTTACGCAAAACAGTATTGGAATTCAATCTGCATTCATCTTCTTACAAAGTCTTAGATCCTAACTCAGCAAAGCTCTTCAAACTGGTTAATGATTGCACTGATTTTAACCCACAAGTAAAATTAAGACTGTATTTCATTAGTTGGCTACCTCAGCACTTTATTTGTCTGAGTTCCATCTAAAAGTGCTCCAGAGAAGGAAATGGAATCTTTAAATGACTAATGTTAGTCTGAGTGAAGGCTGAAAACTGCATTTGTCCCACTTATTCATTAGAGACTTGCAAAAAATTCCCACCTCAGCATGGTCAGTGCATGACTTGACTGTAGCAATGCCAAAATTTTGCTCCTGTGTTCAAGTTCTGGTGTGCCTGGGTCATTGCTCTTGGATTGTCATATTGCCTATGTAATCACTTGCAATGCAGAGGATAAAAACCAAGCTTTCTTAGGCACATTCATACAGACTCCTGTTTGGTAGATGCTGTTACAAATCTGTCTTGGTTTGGAAAGACAGGAGTCTGCTAAGGAAGGCAGGAGCCTCCCCTGAAATTGAGAATGTAAACCCTCCCCACCCCTCCAAATTGCTACAATTTTAAATTAAGGGGCTCTCAGGCAAAGATATGGGAGCAGGAAATAATAGTTCTTTAATAGGGAAGAAATAAAAAGAATAAAATAAACAATACAGTCCACTGGAACAACACTGACAGAGTCAGAACCCAACCTGACACTCTGTGGGTCAGGGTGTTGGTGGCAGTCCGATTGAAAATGTGGCTGCAGTCCTCTGAAGTATCAGGTGTGGTTCTGTTGGAGCAAGGGGGTTCTGTAGAGAAGGATGTAGTCTTCCTCTGAAGATCCAGGAGGAAAAGGTAGCTGCTGTTCCTCTGGGGAATCTCGTGGAGAAAAAACTGCAACTGCAATTTCAGACTCTCGGAGTATATGGGGTAGCAGTGCTTGGCTCCTCCCTCTGGGCGGAGCATCTCACAATGGGATGTTATAGTTCTTATCAGTCATGCACCGTCCCCTCCCGAGGAAGGTGTGAATGTGGTCATTCAAAGAGAGAGATAAGGCAAACTGCTCACTTGACAAGGTAATCAGCCATACAGATGATAATGGAAAACATCTTGCATGCAATCTTCAACACCATTGAAAGAGTGCATTGCCATTAAAAAGAGTCCTTGAACAAACCTGCATTTTTGGGTCTGTGTCATTCTCTCAGGCCCCCTTTAATGTCACTTTGAAGGGTTATAAGGAAGCCTGTGACATTCAGTAAGAGTTGGCACTGGCAGCAGGAAGCTTGTAGCTGTAAGGGTTAATGTAGTTCCCACTGCATAATCCTGGGAGAACAGTTTAGAAGGGCGTAGAGTTTTATCCTTCTTCCAAGTCTCCTCACTATCTATTCAGCGCAAGTGCACTCATTGCTGAGGTGTCAATGATGTTTGACTTAATTGTCTGCCTTGCAAGGGTTCAAACAAACAGGCTTTCCCATGTTTTCTCACCTGCTGCACTTTATCTTGGCAGGAACACCCCATAAACTGAAAACCAGTAAGTTTTGCATTGGAAAGTACATTGAAGATCATCTAGATCCAACCATTACCATTGACGGGGACACCTTCCACTAGACCACATTGCTCAAAGCCACATTCAGACTGATAAGAAGTTATACCCAAAGCTCATTTATTCTTCAAATCTTTACTGAAGCTTTCCTTTGTGATGCTAAAGAGAAAACAGAGGCTCCTTGGCCCCACTCTGCAGCTCCTGCAGCTGCACAGACTGGTGGTGCCACCCTGCACTCCTGCTGGTCCCTGACCTGTCTCCAGCTGCATCCTTCTCTGGGTCTCTGCTCTGTGCCTGCTTTAACTGGGGCTTCCTCTGCACTTGGACAGTGTTGGGCAGCGCAATCCTGTTCGGTGCCTCTGTGGGTGCTCACGTAGCACCCGTGCCCGTAATGTCCTACAGCCAAAGGAAAGGCAGGGCCGTCCTTGCTCGGAGCTGGCCAGCCCTCAGGGTGCCCAGGCACAGAGTGTTCCTTCAGCTTACCGGGTGCAAGGGGGCTCAGGAGGAAGGGCACACAGCCCTGACGCTCTGATGAGAAGGTTTTGCTTGCCAATTGAGCCATGCTCTGTGTTGCAGCTGACTGCCACCTCAGTTCACGGACACGGGAGCACTAACACGGGGCTTCACAAAGCCAGGCCCAGTCCGCGCTGGCCCTGGTTGCAGGAACAGCACTTACCTGGGTGGTTTCCAAACACCGCCTGTGAGGGCAGAGCCTGCAAGGAATGCCAGGCAAGTCAGGCTGGCCGGCAGTGCTGCCGTGCCCCTGAGCTCAGAGGGCTCACTGCAAATTCAGTCACAGCGTGGCCTCGGCGCCACCGCAGTCGGAGCCTGGAGGAGCCACGGGAAGGTTTCCTGCCGCACGGGGGACACGGCGTTGCTCGCCACCCCTGCAGCGAAGGGACAAATAGAAAGGGAACTTTGGCTGCTCCCAAACGATCTGCAGAAACAGCAACACAATTTCCATCCATGAGGCAGTCGTTTCATGGCCCCAAAGCTGTAGCCACACTGCTGTTTTTAAAAAGAGGACGTAAATGGAAGATCAATTCCTGATTTATCACAAAACAGAATTAGGTCTATTCCTTAGTTATAATGGCTCATGAGGTCATCATGGCTTATGCCATACTCTCAATTTTTGTCTTCCTTGAAGAGATGCTCTATTGCAAATGAAGTGTCTGAAGTGCAGAATTTTATGTGCTTATGACTGTGAATTTTTCCTGACAGAGGAATGAAATGAACCTCTGTTCCCCAAGTCCTTGCACTGCAGGGTGCACCTTGGTGCACCTTTCTCCCTCTCCACTCCTTCCCCCCACCCAGCCTCCAGCAGAGTTTAAAAGACCTACAGGAGGGGACTTTTACTGCTCTAATCACCCCTCATTTGTGCTGGAAGTAGTTCATGGTCAGGGCTGCTTTACACCAGGCCTAGCAGAGGTCAGGCTGCTCAGAAGATCAATGATGGTAGGCAAAGCATGGCCTACCTCTCCCTGGTGCTGTCAGCCTTCTGAATATTCTGAGTTGGATTCCCCTGCCCACTGCAACCACCACCGTGTTTTAAAATTTTGGAATTGCTAATGCTTTTCAAAAGGAGAGCACTAAGCCCCACCTGCAGCATTGCCTGACTGTGGCGTGGTGTGACCAAGAGCTGAACACCAACTGGCAGTGGTGCAACAATGAGCATGGTGATGGTGCCCTTCCCCTGCACATGGACACCTTGTTCTTGTCCTCTGAAGGAGCTGATTCCATGCACAAATCAGGAGAACAATTGCCACAGAGAATTTCATTGTCAGAGAAGCAAAACAGGGCTGTGGAGACCCAGGGGCCCCTGGAACAGGGCAGGGAGAAGCTGGAATCTCAACACCTTGTGCATTGTTTCAGTTTCATCCCTGTAAAAGTGAGAAGCAGAGCTGGAAAACTGAGGGCCTGGCAGGGTGCAGCAGTTTTGGACATCTGACTTGCATGGTGCAGCAGGACTACTCCGGCAAAAGGTTCTCCACTGCTCAAATGAGTTCTTCTCAAAACTTAACTTACTCTTTGCTTCATCACACTAAAACTTAAATACTTTTTAGGGGGTTACTGAGGTCTGGGGGACAGTAACCACCTTAATTACTTCTGATCACATATTGGGGCCCTTTACTGCCATTTTTGCTGGCTCCTTTTTTGTGGTGCTTTTTTTTATTATTACAAAAATTTAATTGCTGTGTCCCTATTAAACAGTGGGGGCAGGTTGCCCTTTAAGAAAGTCATGTCCTGCCAATAGTCTGTCAGTCTCCATTTTGCTCCCCTGGTTGAATGAAGTGCTGCAGCAGTTGGTAGAAAGTAGACCTCCTCGGTGTTAAGGACAGGAGCAGGGATCAGCTGCCTTCTCAGAGGCAAGTTAGGATCAACACAGCAACAAAACAATACAGATTTCCAAATATGACATGCAGTTAATTCCTTTGCAGTAATAATTTATTGCTAAGCCATCAAGCAAAATAAATGAAATCCACATGAAATTTAACTGGGGAGCAATAAGAAAAGTGGGGAAGGCAGTGAAAGCAGCTTTTGCTTCAGTTTTCAGAAGGCAGCATTGCCAACATTTTCCTTTCAGACAGAAACAAAAAGGATTTCCTACAGACAAAAAATATCATGTCCCCTTGAGAGCTGGATAAGCTTAAAATTGGTGTTCACATCCTGAGAAGTATCTGGAAAGAGCTGCTTTGTGGAAGGGCTCTTCAGCTTTGGCTGTTTATCTGCTCGACCCTGGCACACGGAAAGGTGTCATGTTTTGTGTGAAGTCAAAGCTTGTGTGAAGTTCTTCCAAGTCTTATTTACTGGGAGACAGGTTAAACAAACAAATTAACCCCAGGGAAAGCCTGACAATCTGTGCAGAGGCAGCAATAGTCTTTCTTTAAGAAGAAATCCCATGCCAGCCACGCTATTTCATCCATGCTCATGCTACTCAAAAACATTCCACCTCCCTCCCTCACCTCCCTCCCACATGTTTACATGTGATGCTCTGGTGTGCAGCTGTGTATTCCAGCCACCACAACTCTGACCCTCCTCTGACATGAAAAAAGTAATTTTATATAAATATAAACACACACACACATATACATACATATGTATGTATGTATGTATGAATTTTTGTTGATGTCTGTGCCTTCAAAGTTAGACACTCCACTGCAGTCTTTTCCTTCTTCATCCCCAAAATGGTTTTTCAGCGAGGATCAAACCATCAAACCATAGCCCCATCAGCAATTGTCACGTAATATTGCAGTCCAAACTTCATAGGGCCAACTAGACGATATATGATCTTAAAGTCCAAGCACTCCTCCTGCATTGGTGAGGGGAAAAAATAAATTTTAAAAAAAAGAAGCAGTCAGGAAACAGTACAGTAGTACAGGTGCTAAAGGCTGGTACTCCAGAGGACATCTTTGCAATGAGAGAGAAATATAGCTGTAAAATCAGCTTACAATATTATTAGTCATATAGTCTTGTTCAAGAATTATGAAAATGCTAATTTTGTTCTGAGGAGAGACAGTCCCATAAGACTTGAATGCTTCAAAAGGTTTCCACAAGGAAGCACAGCTCCCTGGGAATGTAACTTGAGCGATCAACTCTGTGAGGGACATATTGCAGAATGCAGGATCTAACTTAAGTTTATGTTTGTACATGGCACTACGGCAACCATAAATCACATCAGCCCCCCACAAGGTATTGAGTACAAGTTCAGAGCCCTAATGTGCTCGCACTGCCATCTTGACATGAGCACCCACACTTAAACCAAAAATAAATATAAAATGTTGGACTGAAAGTAGATTTTTCTCATGCTCATACTTAACATGGAGACTTTCCATCCAGAGATCTTTCATCAACGAGCATTATCATCTCCCCTAAAAACGATGTAGTAGAATCCAAATCCATCCAAACTTTGCTAAACCCCAGGATTAGGAGTGTGATTTGTGTGGAAGTGACAAACCTCAGAAGCATGCCAGGATCTAATAGGAACAACCAGAATCAGTCAGCTAAACACGTTCTGCCGGGACCTTGGCAAACTGCTCCGTGCTGTAATGCATGGAGAGAAGTAGATTAGAGAATCAAAAAGGGTGTATTACAGTCTCAGAAGCTGGAGTTGGTTATAAGACTATTAGCATAACAAAAAGGAATGTAACAGGGCAGGAGAGCTGCCAAGGGGAGTGCTGGTAATTGCAGTCTCAGGAAGAGCAAACAGAGCTCCTGCGGGGGCTGGCAGCAAGCAAGCACAGAGAAAGCCAGCAAGGGCTTCCAAGGGCTTTGGGGGAAGTGGAAAACTCTTATCCTTTCTGGTTTGATCCTGTGCAGTTGTGCAAAAGGACAAAAGAGCTCACTCAGCATTGAGTGGAGGAAAGGGGTTGACAAATCCAAATGAAGATTGTCTGTCTGGTCAGGGAAAAAGTGGTACAGCAGGTGTCTGAATCTGTGTCTAGGAGCCACCAGTGGAGCAGTACATCCATCTGTCAAAGAGCATTTTCCTATCCCAGATGGCTTGCAGCAATGAGGTAAAGGCCAGTGTGTTCCTCCTGGTCAATGGTTATGTACCCCTAAGTCCTCCCTCCCACAACCAGGGAGACCTTCTGAACCAGAAGCTGAGCCAGGTGACTGCAGAATGGGGAGGGAAAGGGCAGCCCACCTCTTGGAAGAACAGCATATTTATTCAGCTGATTAATTTTTAACAGGGAGGAAGAGCAAACATGGGAAAATGGTTCAATGGAGAAGAGGAGAAAAATTGCGAGAACAGACCCA
Source organism: Geospiza fortis (assembly GCF_000277835.1). Taxonomy (NCBI): domain Eukaryota; kingdom Metazoa; phylum Chordata; class Aves; order Passeriformes; family Thraupidae; genus Geospiza; species Geospiza fortis. Next base: position 824,813 of record NW_005054526.1, read on the forward strand.
GAAAGGAAGATGAGCTGAAAGGAAGGTGAAGAGCAGAAGAGCAGGGAAGAAGGTGTCATTCACAGGCAGATGCCCATCTTCCTGAGGTGCTTACCTAGGGCTCCTGGGAAGTGATTTTTGCTCTAATTAGTGTTTTCATTTATTTCACGACAAAGAAAATGGTTTGGTCAACCAAATTTCTTTTTGGTTCAAAATGGTTTGGAATGCCTGAAACTCCTGAATGACTGTTTACCTTTCTTTTCATTATTAAAGAATAAAAAAATCATACTTTCAAAAATAGTCAGGATTAGACATTTGAATAGAACTGTTTGCTGAACATGACTTGAATTTATCAAGTGTTCTATCCTACTATAGCTGAATATTTTTGGAGAGTTTATAACAGAAGGGCAGGAACAATCTCCCTGTTTAGCTTCTCATCAGGCCTATGCAAGATCTGGATACACTGGTTTCCCACATCAGCACAGGTCCAGGTCCCATTCCTCCTGCCAGAGCAGGCAGTCATTGTAAGCTCTCAGCAGCTAAGGAAGACAGAAGTGATTTTCAGCACCTCTGTGCAGATCTTCACCCTGTCCACAGCTCTCACTCCCCATGGGCACCTCCCAGAGGCACAGCATCTGTGAAGGGCACCTGGGAAGCTACACCTGAACAGAACCCAAACTACATCCCTTTGGGCTACATTATGTGCTTATAGATAGTGGCATACATGTGTCTGGGTGTCTGTAGCAGGAATATCAGAAAAACAAGAGAGAAGGCAGCAAGCAAGCATTTGATCTGACTGAAAGACAAAGGAGAAGTTCAAAGGTCAAGAACTGCTTGAAAGTTGTGAACGAAAAGGATGTCTCATCCTGTTTGCTTCCACCTGAGCTGAGGGTGGCAGGATTGTGGTAAACAGCAGACATTCAGCAACACCTGACTCCATTGCCTGTTTCCTCTGAGAGCAAACAACACATATGGAGGGCCTTTGGCTGCCCAGCTGGGTCATGCTGGAATAACAACATGATGGGAATGGACGTCTCGTGATGTTATTTATCGGGCTAAACATGCCAAGTAGTGCAAAGAGGCTTACACGCTCAGGTCAGTTGTGTTGTTATTGCAGCATTTACTGCTCATGCCACTCCCTGTGCACCACTTCAAAAGTTACCTGGCTCTGCCACATGATCCCTGAGCAAGCAAGCCAAGACTTTCAACAATATCTATTTTCCTCTGTTTCACAGGTCAGTGCTCCAAACAAACTGCCAGTGTTCTCCTGAAAGATTTATTGTGAAATTCAGCATGGAAAACACTGGGGTAAAAATAATAATGACCACATTGGTTCTGTTTAGGAGGGACTATCCATGTGATGTAGTTGCAAAAAAATTTCCGTGCTTAAAAACACACATTTTATCTATGCAGATCATGGTCTTATACTTCTGTGCAGCATTTCAATGGCACTTACCTAGAAAATAGTCTGTTTGCTCACAGAACAAGCAAGACTGGGTGGCTGACTCCACTGACTCCAGGAAATATTTTGCCAGCACAAACTTGTGAACCGTTAGCAGCCAAATACTCTTAAGATTTATTCAAGACAGAGCACTAGTACCTAGAAGTTCAGATCATATTTCTTGTCCTGCTCTTCTTTAAATTATGAGTTTCCACAGGGCCAAGTTTCTTGTGTGTTTATTTACTGTTACATAGCAAGCCTGCAGCTGGCAATAGCTTTTTGGGTCATCTGGCTATGAACTTCACATTTCAGCTTCTTCTGGGTTGCCCACAGTTGGTTTTAGGTGATGTCAGACAAAAATCTCAAACTGTGTTTCTCCCATCTCTTTGAGCAGAACTATACTTATACAGATGTCTGTCAGTACAAACAATGCAGCAATAATAGTTAAAAAAAAAAGGACTACTGCTATAAATACTTTTATTGCTGGCATAGATGATTTACTACCACTTAGTTAATCCCTATAAAATAGCACAGCTGAACACCTTTAAGTTTCATGCATACAGATGACTAATTAAATACACAATTAAATGGCTTGACCGGGCACTATTCTGACCATTAAAATCATTAAAGAAATAGAGCTTGTGGTTCCCTCAAGGCAAAGCGTTCCAATGAATAATTTGGGTATTGCAGTAGCTTGAGGCAGTTTGCGACAAACAGGGTACTCACAAGCTGGAGGGACTGGCTTGGGAACCAGCACCTGGGGAACTGACTACCTGACCCCATCTCTCAGCCCATGCCTCCAGCTCATTGCTCTGTGCCTTGGAGACCAGGGGAGAAGAACACAGGGGACATTGGGACAAAAATTAAAATAATTCAGTCAGATCTACTAATTCATGTTTTGACAAAGATTCAGCTGAATTCAAGATTTTGATTTTTATGCCTGGGTGCAATTACAGTAGGTGATCAGCCAGGACCACTGATGAACATCCCTCAGCCCCTGACCATTGGCAGTCTCAAGGGAAGCTCAGGGACATGAAGCTGGGGCATCACAGCTGATCACACAGGACACCCCACCACCTAATGTCATCAAGGCATAGGCCTTCCTAGGCTGAAACTTCAGGCTAGCTTGCAGCAATCAAATCACTAAATTTTTGTAACAAAACCAGAGTTTCATCAGAGCAGGAGCATCCTTGGAAGGGTATCATCTGTGCTTTCACCAGAAAGTTTCCTCTGCAGTTTCCATCCTGAAGAGTTTGCCACTCACCCTCATGTTCATGATGCTGTATGTGCACTAGGCTAGAGTAAACATTTCTTGTCATTAAGTGCAGTTTAACCTCAGAAATTATTATACTTCCACTTACTTAAACTGATGTAATTCTTCAACTGAAGTACTGTTTCAACAGAAGAAATTAAAAAGTTCTGCCATTGTAGCAAGGCACCTGCCCTATCAAAGCTTCATTTGGCTTATTGTTCTGCTTGACTTTGTGGAGCAATTTTTGAGTAGGCAGGGGGATTTTTTTGTTTAATTTTTTGTAGTTGGTGTTTTTTGAGAGGTGTGGGTTTTTCGGGTTTTGGTTTTTGGCTAGTTTTTTTTGGGGGGGGTTGTTTTGTTTGTTTGGTTTGGGGGTTTTTTGTTGGTTTTTTGTTGGTTTATTTGGGTTTGGGGTTTTTTTGTTGTTGTTGATGTTGTTTGTTTTGTTTTGGTTTTTTTTTTTTTGTCTTACTAAGAATGTTTCTCTTTGAGAAATAACAGTATTTATTAGTAAAACTGAGCTACCTTGAAATCTGGGAATTTTGTCAGAGGACAGCAAGGTGAAACTCTCTCATTTTCACCCACAAATTACCAGGTGGAATGATGTATGACAGAGGTAAAGATGTTATTGCACTTATAAAAGATACAGAAAAACAAACCATGTCTGCAAAAGTGATAATGATATTAACAGAGAGCAAGTCAAGTTTCTTAACAAAGCTATTGTAGCTGTAGCTTATATAAAGCATGGGCACCTGGGGGAAACAAATGCAAACGGAAGTCTGCTTTATGTTTACTGAACTCATCATTAAGTGCTGTTTGAATTTCATGTGAAATTTACTCCTTTTACAAACAACCACACAAATAAATGAGGCATTGTCTCATTTACATCGTTTGACTGAGCAGCTGACTTTCTTTGTAAATTGAAGACACGGGCAAAGACGAATATATGTTTTCCTTAAACATATTTATATTTGTTCACCTGTTTTCAAGGCTCAGGTGGTGATGCTGGGGGTGGATACACTGGCCACCACCACCCATCCTGTCTCACCTGATGAAGATACGTGCTATGAACACACCCTTGAGTACTGCTCCATTGCAAGTAATAGCATGGACTCGCTTTCATGAGGATTTGGCAGATACAACCTCTCAATATACTTCTGAAATCAAAACTTCCATAAATGATGATGCCTGGTGAACTTCCCTCCTAAACCACTGCCAGCACGCACTCTTCTCTGCTTTCCCATGTCAGGATAAGCTACCTGTGTCTCTTCAGCAGCAAGGAATTGACTGTAGCCACCCAAATAACTGGGCCAAGACTGGCCATGTTGACAAGGGTCCATGAGAAGCCTCTCTGGAAACACCAGCAATGCCACGTCAAGTAGGGCCATCCACGGCTTCTCTGCCCGTGGGCAGAATAACACCAGCTGAAGCTTCAGCATCACCTGAGGCTGAAAGCTTTGGGTCTCCCACAGAACACATGCAGCATCTGCAGAGACATACAGTACAAAGTATGCAGCACCTTTATATTTCTATGAGTCTACATTTTTTTTAAAAGCATCCATTTTCAACAGAGAACTCTGTCCTTGATGTTCTGAGCGCTGCCCGACTGGAACATCTATTCCTGCCAGCTTTTGCTGCTACTCTCTAAGCTGCAGAGGATTTTTTTCCAAATGTGTTCCATCATTTTTCAGAAATATAGTAAAAGGTATTTCAGGGAAGATATTTACTTCTGAAATTACTTGGACAAATGCGAATAGCAGAAAAGCTGAGAACGAGGAGAAAAAAAAGCTTTCACCCTCCTCACTTGAGGCCACAGATTCATCTGAAGGCAACAGAGTGGACATTGATCTTCTCCCAGCACAGTGCCTGATCCTCAGGTAATGAGCAGAGATTAAGGACCCCATGAGAGGCTTTCACTTGGCACAAGAAGGTCCTGGAGTAGAGCTGAGGAGGACTGCAATGTCTGCAGGTAGAAACCTTCCTCTGCAATTTCCCAGATAAGATAAAGCCCCTACTGACTGGCCAGGGAATAGGAGAAATATCTCACTCTATATGGGCAACCACAGCTACATATTATATCAAAATTGCATGGCCCAGTAAAGACCAGAGGCATTTATGTGCAAAACCTTTTGATTCACCAGTTGTTATCGACCCTCCTTTCCTGACAATGGTGTCAATAAAGGAATCATATTCATAGGGTTGTTCACAAGACGTTGATGAAAAGTAGTCAGTAAATGTTTGCAGGAGCATTGTAAATGTTCATAATTGAACATTTATGAACACTGGCTGATAACTCATTAATTTAGACAGACTATATGTGATTTTCATCATCTGGCCAGGAAGCTGCTTCAGCACAGCACTGCTCAGATGAGAAGACATGAATACCAAATACATATTATATTACCAGGTCATATGTGGTGAAACATAAACAGTCCCACAAAAACCTGATTACATTGGGGATAATTTTCAAACAGAAATGAGACTGCATTTTTAAAATTAAGTTGTGTCTAGTTCAACTGTCAATAGTTGCCTGACTATAATAATAACTGACCAACAGAGATCAAGTAGCAGGTATCCTTTTCAGACATGAATCCTGTCTAAAAATAATTCCCTTAAAGCCTTTTGTGAGTAAACTCAAACATATTCAAAGGAATTACAATTGCATCCTGGACAATCTGAGAGTAGAAAGCATACAAAAATATGCTGAATAAATTATTCACTGTGAATTGTCCCCTTGACTCTAACTTTGACAAGATGCTTCTTAGGAAAATCCCTTTTAAAAATAGATAATATAGAGCTACATATCAGATTATGTTAGGAGTCTTAAAAGAGCCCTGGATTTTCTGCCAAGCCAAAGTTTATTTAATGACTATTTCAAGGAATGATGGGAAAATGCACTATTGAAAAAAAAATCACAGTTTTGTTTCACTGCATTTTTAATTTACCTTTTAATCTCTCTCTGTTTCATTCTCACCCACTGTGGAGTCTCCATATTGTTGGTTCCAGACTTGAGGTAACAAAGTTCAAAGCCACAGTTTCTGATAGAAGCTTTTTTTAATCTCTGTTTGCATAATTTTACTGATTTCTCTCTCTATCTGTTGCTTTGGCCTTTTACAGCATATTTTTGTCTTCCAACATTTTTCCTACCGGTTAAATTTCAGTTTGGTCTCACAACATAGAATCATGAAGATGAGAAATGCCATAATTTATTACAGTACGTTATAAGATTATTGCTATAAGGTTTTAATTCCATATCAAAATTCAGAAAATAAGTGTGCAGCCTAGTGGGAGGCTTCGCTTCTCATGGTGAGGGTGTTGGATCGAGATGATCTGGAAGGTCCCTTCCAGCCCAGACTAGTCTGTGATTCTGTAGTCAGGTTGGATACGAATTGGAAAATATAACACAGCAAAGGCTGACAAAGAGCTGCACCTCCCTGACAAGTTTCCTTACAGCTCTGCGTGGCTCTGTGCCCCTCACACGGCTCTGGGCTGGCGTGGACATGCCTCGGGCGGGCGGGCAGCGAGGGCTTCGGCCTGTGGCGTGTGACCGTGCTCGCCGGCGGAGTGCAAGGCATCCCGGCACCTGCCCTGTGCCTGTGGCGGGGGCCGCGCCCGCAGACGGCGTGGCTGACAAACAGCACGGTCAGATGGAATGATTTAGGGAGATGTTTGTGAACTTTCACCTACTTGTCAGCTGTAACTTGAGGAAAATGAAGGTGGAAGACTGTTAATTTGGGCCATAAAGTCATATTCTACATTATTAATATGGAGGATGCTGTGGGAGATGAGAATTTTATGATGGCAGAGCAGGCACCTCAGCCTTCTTTATCGAAACAGAGTGGTTGATGGACAACCCCACTATACAGACGTACAGGAATATATTCCCCAGATATACAAGAATTGCAGCAGTTCGCTACACAGTGAGGCACTCGGCTATACTCAGACCCCAGGCCCACATAAATTTGGACAAGCTGTGGAAGACTCTGCCACAGGAGAAAATTGTGAAAGGACAAAGGAGTAGCCATCTTCAGGAGGAAGATAGTAGCACAAGCACTCGTCACATAGAACACCTAGTAGCATTCCCACAGGAGTATCAGCTATCTGCCTGTATCTTCTAAAGGACAGGAAGCAGCTCATTTTCTGCAAGGCTTATTTGTAGAGCAGAATGGGTAAAGGAGCTTCCTGCATTGATAGAGACCCACATAAGTGCCAGGCGTTGCTTGATCTCATTCTCAAATCTTCAGCAAGGAGAAGCCTGGTCCTGTCAGAGTCCAGGCTGTTGCCTGGCAGCTGCAGAGGAGCTGCATCCTCTGCTGAAGACGCACCCAAATCTGGTGTCAGAAGTGTGTGGCACTCATCTGATTTCATCTCAGCCTTTGCAAGTCCTACCTTCATTTCTTGAACATTACACTGTTCATGAAGAGGGTTGTGTGACTAATGGAAAAGTAGATACTGTGGGGTTGCACATGTCTCAGGAAAGGAAGGGCTCACTCTATGAATTACTGACCAAGGGGGTGGGAATCTGCCACTTCTGAAATGGAGACCTCAGTACATGGCAGGCCTTTAATACTTCTGGTTTCTTTTTCATTGCAAAGCCAAGATTATGAGGGTAACCACTGGCAGAGCCTAGCCTAGGCTTCCCTGCACTACATCAAAAGCCCAACACTTTTTTTAGTTAATTATATATGTTTAGTTAGTTATTATTCTTTTCATAAGTGTTTCAAACTTAATCATACTAGGACTCCCTTGTGACACCTACCAGGACAAGTTATCTAGTTAGCTAGAGCAGAGAGTAGGATTTTGTCTCCTGCTTGTGATTGTGCCATGAGACACTAGGGGAGGCAAAAAAAAAAGAGCTTCTGCTTCTCTTACTACAACTGTGATCATCTCATCCCCTGTTTCAGAGCCATGGTTTTCCTTCACCCTGGTGACAGTAGGATCCTGTGGCAGGTTTTTAATGGTTTTCTGTTCTAGAGCTTGCTATTCTGGTGTCTCAGCTAAATCCTCATCCAAGACAAGGCTGCAGATCCTCCCTCTGAGTAATGCAGCTAAATAAGGAGCCATTTTTAATGCAGTGTGAGTGATGACGGTTGTGGTGTGGGAAGAAGTTATGTATGCTGATTCTCCTAAAACAAACCAAAAGGACAAGCTGTTCAAGCCAATGCTGCTCCGATTTATAAAGGCAGCAATTAAACTTGAAGCTCCTCTGGTACTGACAGAATGGGAGCATATACAGCCCTGCATCTTCTCACTTTAATTTACCTGAGGGGGCACCACACAAGTGCCCATGGCCACCATTCTGCTTCACCTGTTGCAACACTGCTGTGAGCCTTTGGCACTCAGTCTGTCTGCTGGTGTGAATATGCTACTATATCCTGGAAATCTGAGTTCTGGCCCTGCCACATAACAACCAGCATCCAAACAATATTCAAAGGACCTGGGAGGGTGAGAAGCAGTGTCAGCAGGATGCTGCCCAGTGGATGCTGCTGCTTGAGATGTGAGGAGTTTGCTGCATGACAGCACTCCAGCTGAATTTGGTTCACAGCCTCACCTGTGTTTTCCACCTCACTCTGGGTGAAGAAAGTTAGCTCTAAGCCTGGCTACTGGCACTGGCATCCTCCCACAGCTCCCACATTTCCCTCAGCCCTGGCCATGCCAGTAGCAGGACCAGCCATTGCTTGTCAGATGATGCCTCCTGCCCTCCATTTCCTTGAACCAAGGACAAGCCTTCTATGATTTTCTCCATTTCCTTTCACAGTAGCACACATTCTTCATAAATTCTAGTTATTATTTTTGAATAACCTCTGACTTGCCTGTGAGCCAATTGCTACTACACAGGCACTGCTTTTCTTCACTTTTTATAATAGCCATGTTTTTTCTGAGTCACATTCTTTTTTTCTAAACCCCAAAACAGTATCTCAATATTACTACTTGAAATACAGCAAAACATGGGGCCTCAGCTGTAGGTATCATATGATGAGCAAGAGAAAGAATGGAGAGAAGGCAAAAGGATTTCAGTTTGAAGGCCATGAAGATTGTTTGTCACACTGTCACTTAATAGCCCTGATAACCTGTATCTGGCAGCCACACTGCGTGCCTACAGATGGGACTCTGGGCATCCTGCACCAACCCTCTGGGACTGAAAGCGTCCCTGCAACACCCTCAGCTGGAAAAAACAGGTCTTAGAGATAGGGAACCCCAAGGTCAGTTTTGCAGCCACTGGGTGATTTCCCAAAGTCCCAGGCAGTGTTCTTGTACTCCTGGGATCAGGAGGAAGTAAAAATTACTGTCTTTTTTCACCATTGTTGGGGAATTTCCTGGGATGAGAAAGTGACTCTGCATTTGGAAATCTGTGTCCTCTTACTGTCCTTGTCCTTCCACAGGCCAAATGTTGGGACCCCCAGGGAGGTCATGTTGTGTCATAGGGCAGAGCTGAGACAACAAGTCTCATTGGGATTGAAAAACAAAAAAAACAAACATGAGATTGAAATGACAAGATAACAACCTTAGTCTCTTCATGTCCTTCCTCTCTTCTCCCACGTATTGCTCTTCTGTTAGGTTTTCCAGTAAATCAGATGGGTTTTGTCCCCTGCAGCCTAGATCTCCAGACATAACATTCAGCATTTCTGATGATCTCATAGCAGTCTCCAAAGCAAATGATAATTGCCTCAGAATTCATGAATTTTTGCTAGCATCGTTCTCTTGTCATTCAGCATCCAGAAAATCAAATCATGTCTCTGAAGCAGCACAAGGATCACAGACTCCAGTTTCTGGCCCTGCACTGGTGTGCCCCACACCATGCACCTGAGTGCATTGTTCAGATGTTTCTTGAGCTTTGTCAGGCTGGTGCTGCAATCACTTCCCTGGGGAGACTGTTCTAATACCTAGCCACCCTCTGGGTGAAGAACCTTTTGCCCATTCCCTTGGGTCCTGTTACTGTTCACCAAAGAGAAGAGATCAGTGTCTGCCCCTCCTCTTCCCCTCATGAGGAAGTTACAGACAGCAGCGAGGTCTCCCCTCAGTCTCCTCCAGGCTGAACAGACCAAGTGACCTCAGCCACTCCTCATACGGCTCTCCCTCAAGGCCCTTCACCCTCCTTGTTACCCTCCTTTGGATGCTCTTTAAGAGTTCAATGTCCTTCTTACACTGGAGCACCCAGAAGTGCCCCCAGCACTCGAGGTGAGGCTGCCCCAGTGCAGAGCAGAGCAGGACAATCCCCTCCCTTGCCTGGCTGGTGATGCTGTCCCTGATGCCCCACAGGACACACTTGGCCCTCCTGGCTGCCAGGGCACTGCTGGCTCATGTTCAGCTTGCCATCACCTTGCCCAGGGCTCATTTCCCTGGCACTGCTCTCCAGCCTCTCATTCCCCAGTCTGTCTATACATCCAGGGTTGCTCCATCCCAGGTGCAGAATCTGGGATTTCTCCTGTTGAATTTCATATGGCTGATGATTTACCAGCCCTCTAATTTTCAAGGTCTCTCTGCAGAGCCTCCCTGCCCTCGAGAGAGTCAGCAGCTCCTCTCAGTCTTTTATTATCTGCAAACTGCCTTTGTATCTCTCCCAGCCCTGCACCCAAGCATTTCTGAAGATGCTGAAGAGCACAGAGCCTAAGGTGGAGCCCCGTGGACCCACCCTGTTGACAGGTCACCACTCTGATGTCACCCCATTCACTGCAACCCCTTGTGCCTGACCCACGAACCAGCTGCTCTCCCATATCTTGATGCGTTTATCCAGCTGTGTGCTGGACTTTTTTTCCAGGAGGATCCTGTGAGACACAGTATCAAAACACTTACTGACATTCAAAAAGCAACTGGCTTCCCTTGATCAGCTAGGTGGGTTACCTTGTTATAAAAGAAAATCAGGTTTGATAAGCAGGAATTTCCTCTCATGAAGTGGTGCTGACTGTGATCAGTTCCTACACTGTCCTCCCAGTGTTTTTCAGTACCTTCCAGAATCTTCTTCATAACCTTGCCAGGCACTGAAGTGAGACTAGTGCACCTGTGGTTTCCAGGGTCATCTTCTTTGCCCTTTTAAATTTTTTTGTTTCTAGGCAGTTGGGACCTTTCCATATTCCCAAGATCTCTAAAATCAGTCAAGAAAGGCCTCATGACAAAATCAGGCAGCTCTGTAAGTATTCTCAGTTGAATACCATTAAGTGCCATAGACTAATAGGGATCCAGCTGGAACAGCAGATCCCTCAAAACTTCAGGGTCATCTGGGAGTTTATCAATCTCACAATCACATTTCTCCTGCTCAGGGCCCTGGGATCCCCTTAGTTCACCATTTGTGTTGAAGACAGGGGCAAAGAACGCATTAAATTCTTCTGCCTGGTCTCTGTTTGTGAGGGGACCATCCTCACCCTATAACAGGCCAATGTTGTTTCTGCCCTGCCTTTTGCCATTTTTCAAAAAGACATCTTTTTATGGTTGCCCACATTTCTGGCCAGTTTCAATTCTGGTTGAGCTTTGGCCACATGAATTTTCTCCCTATCAGTGCCAAGTAGCATCTCTGTATTGCTCCCAAGTCACCTGACCCTGTTTCCACTGGGTGTACATCTTCCTTTCTAGCTTTACCTCCAAAAGAAGATTTCAAGCCAGCCTCCTGCCTCATTTGCTTGACTTCAGACATTTAGGAATTTTCTCCTCCAGTGCCCTTAGAAGGTAGTCCTTAGAAAGTGACAAATTCTGGTGGACCCCAGCATTTTCCAAATATTTTTTCCTGGGGCACTTTTTCACTTGTTTCCTGAGCAGTCTGAAGTCTGCTCTCCTTGTGTCCAGATTTGAAGTTTTGCTGACACCTTCCTCCTGTCAGCAGAGATTTTAACTTCATCACTTCATGGTCACTGTGGCCAAGACAGGCACCAATCAACACTTCATTCAAAACATCCTCTCTGTTGGCAAGTAGCAAATTAAGGAGGACGTCTTTCCTAGTTGTGTCTCTACTACCTGTATCATGAAGTTGTCATCCAGGTGTTTTAGGAATCTTCTGTCCCTGTTTGTGCCATCTTTTTGGTGCTCCCAGTTAACATCTGGAAAGGTAACTGAAGTCTCCCAAAAGAACAAGGGAAGTTGATTTAGAGGCATCCTTTAGTTCCTCAAAGCATAATCCATCAATTTCATCATCCTGGCTGGGAGATCTGTAGCAGACTCCCACAATGGCATCCACATTATTTGTCCCTTGTTTCCTACCCAGAGGCACTCAATTGCACCATTGCCAGCTGTAAGCTTTGTACATTCCAGCCCTTCCATTACATGTGATGCCACCCCCCTGCCTCTTTTGTCCTGTGTGCGTCTCCTGAAGAGCCTGCAGCTGCCCAACAGGGCGCTCCAGTCACAGGACTGATCCCACCAGGTTTCACTTAAGTCCATGATACCAAATCTCTGGGACTGAATCGAAGCTTTGAGCTCCTCTTGTTTGCTCCTCGTGCTGCGTGTATTGGTAGAGGAACATTTCAGGTGTCGTGCTTTGTAGCCAACGCCTCATGAAGCAGATCAAGGCAGCCCATTAGTGCTCATTCCCTCAAGTTTTGATACACTGTCCCACTGATTATCACTGGTGAGCAGGTATTTTCCTTTTCTCCCTTCCAAGTCAGTTTAAAGCTCTGCCAATGAGCCCTGCTACCTCCTGTGCCAGAGCTTTTTTCCACTCTGAGAAAGGTGCAACCTTCCAACCGGGTGTTGGTAGAACGGGTGCTGAATAGATCATCCCATAACCATAAACCTCAAAGTTTTTCTGAAGATACCAGCCTCAGAGCTATGTGTTGATCTGTGGAATCTGCCTATTCCTATCAATATTTTTCCTTGGTACCAAAAGGATTGAAAAAAACACTACCTGTGCTCCTGATCCTACAACTAATTGTCCTAAGTCCCTGAAATCCTTTTTTATTGCCCTTGGATTTCTCTTTGTCATCTCATTATTACCAGCTTGAAGAACCATTGATGGACAATAATCAGAGGGCCTTACTAGAACAGAGTTTTCTAGTAACACTCCTTACCTGAATCCCTGGGGGACAGCAGCAAACTTCCCTTTGGGTGGGATCCAGTCAGCATATCTGGTCTTCCACCCCCTCTTAGATGGGAGTTACCTCTGACAACTATAGTTCTTTCTCTCTTAACACAGGAGGTTGCAATGCAGGATATAGATTGTGTTGCCCTAGGCAGCTCCTCTATCCCAACAGGACCTTGGTCCTCCTCATCAGTAGGTTGTCCTTCTGGTTCAGGGTTTCATACCTCTAGTAAAAAGTACCACTCCTACTTGTCATTGTCAAATTTCTAGGCGGATCCTTCCTTCTATGGGCATTGACCAGTTTCCAGCCTACCTGTTTAATACACTCTCAACTAGCTGCTTGACAGGGTTCTGCGTCCATCTGGCTCTTAACTACAAAGGAAATTCAAGATACCTGTGACTGTAGTGTCTCTGAGAGCAACCTATCAAACTCTTGCTCTTTTTTCAAGTTCCTTCACCTGGTGAAACAGCTATTCCCAGGCCTCAGCTGGGCCCAAAAGGGCAGGGCCCTCTTTCTCTCTTGATCCACCCTAATAGTGTTGAATCTCCCCTGGCTCTGCTTAGCTGCAAGCAGGAAGTGCAAAGCCCTTTTTAATATTTCAGTGAAATAGAATCAACTCATCAACTTTATAGAAGCGCTGGTATTAATTCAGGAGTTCTCATACCAGGAGGTATGAAATGTGCCTGTCCATCCTGACTGTCAGTCCATGAAAGAGTTAGATCTTCAAAAAAAGAAAAGAAATCACAACAAAGCTCTGTTCAAGATATCTCAGCTTCCAATGAGTTTATTTTCTGAGACAAGAGAGGAATATGTTGACATGCTTTAAACCTTATCAATTTAGTTACCATTTTCACTAATTAGTAAAATAAATTTTATGCTCCAAGTTGTGCATTAGTCAATCAACATCAAATAAGGCTGCCAGAGAAACTATTTCAGCTCTTAGACACATCAGTTGTACCTTTTCAAACTGCGGCAATTTTAATTCAATTTTTTAAATTGAAAGTTTCTTCAAAACTGAAATTTCTGAGATCCTTGTTTGTCTGATATTCACCAGAATAGTAGAAGTCTTGGGTCAGATCCAGAGTGCTGCTATTTCATCTCTCTTCAGACACAGACAATAAAGGACAACTGAGTAAAGGATGAAACACTGATCACAGGGAAATGGTTGGGAAGATACACTGGAGAATAAGGCAACTTTCTAAGTATATTAGAGTTTAAATAGGAGTACAGGATGTACTAGTTTTTTGGTTCATTGGTCAAGAAAGTAATTATATCTGTCTTGACCCAAAGGATATTTATGTATTTTCCCAATGAAATTAACATTTGAAAGAATTATTTCCCCCAGACAAAGCAATTACTTTTATAATGAGCCTATTGATATATTTGTGGTTTACTTGGACTTGTAACAAGTGCACATTGTTGGAGAACGTTGGGGATGCTCTGTCCCTGGCTCCATCCCTGGCTCTGGCCCTGTCACTTTTCCCCATGGCAAGCACACACATTTCTCCCCATACTTTCATTCAATCAACAGAATGCATTTTCATTTGCGTTTCAAGGTGAACTTGGTGTTTTCATCAGTTTAAGATTATTGCTTTTTAAGGGTAGGAAGGTTTTTACTCTAAGCATGGGCTAATGATGTGAGTTGAGCTGGGCAAGGGGGCTTCACCCAGGAGGGACAACTTTATGTTCAAGAACATAGAGAAGAAATAAATGGACACTGAATACCAGAAAAAGATATTTAATTGATACTATGTCAGGCCCTGGGTTACAACACATTTTGAATAGTATAGGGAATAGTTAGGCATTAGCGTAAGGGTAGAATATAGTATGTAGATATTTGAGATTTCACATCACTATGATGCTAGGAAACACTTTGCTGAAATAGTTTAATAAACCAGAGCTAATATCTCACTTTCCCATGAAAGTGGAAGAACATCTTCCTGCTAATATTGTCTGGAAGAGAAATGGTTCCCCTGAACAAATCACAGGACATAGCACAAGTGGAAACTATAGCCACAATGCTGTCAAATTGTGAAATGCAAAATAGTTTTTCTAGAATTGGATTGTTTGTTTGTTTTTTGTTTGCTGTGTGTCAAAGGTATTTGAGGCACTTCCTCAAAATAACTTGCCTGTACACTTTGTAACACATGCTGGAATTTCCCCTCTCCTCCACCCCTCTTATTTCACCCCAAATTCAAACCCTGTTGAGCACAATCTGTGCAAGATATCATATTGTGATATTGTACTGTAATATTATAGTACTACATTGGAACTTCTATTGTGTAGTTAAAAATATGTGTGTTCAAAAGATACTTAATTTATGGTAGAAAAATGTGGTAGATTCGCAAATTGTCTTGTGATTCATGTTGCCATCATTGTTATAGCATTTATTGCTTTTTTTAGACAAATATCTTTCACAGTGTTACAACAGGATAAAGTCATGCTGCTCACAGCATCACTTATTTGTTTATTACTTCAAGGAATGTTTTAAAAATCCTATATTGTTTTACTCAAACATTAGTTTCTTCAATCCTCTTGGGAACAAATGCCATAAAAACCAACAGTGCAAACAACATGCATGACAGAAAATGAGAGCATCTCTCTGATTATAAACTGACCTAACATCTCCTCGGACTTACAGCTTTTCATGTTATTGTTACCTGTCTTTATAACAATTTGTATTTTGTTATTGACTTCTAGATTTTTCAGAAACCTGAACAAGTAATACAATGTTTTCCAAGATGTATTGTACATCTGCAAACACTGCCTATTAAGTCTGAACTAATTGTTGAGTGCTGTCTTAGCCTGAGGTCTTACTGTATTAATTCCAATAGTCATAAGCTTTAGGGGTTTCCTTTGTCCAGGCACCTTTTTACTTGATTCTTACTTAATAAACTGTCCATGTGCTATTACCAATCCCTTTCTTAAAAAGCATCTTTTTCCCTTCTAGCTTTTGCCTGGCATAGCAGTTTAATCACAAGTAGTATTAAAGTAGTTTCAATGTTTAGCTGCTTTGACAGACCTGTCTACATCTACAAATGACTATCAGGTTTTGAAAGACATAGTTCATGCATGTCTTCCCTTAAATGTCACTGCCATCTGCACTTTTACTGTCCAGGTACAAGAAATTGTAATTTTTTTTCTCTTCTTCCTTATAAATGTCACTGCCTTTTTTGATGAAGTTGTCCTTGCTCACTGCTGGTGTGGCATCAGAGCTGGGCATGCTTCCCTGCTCCCAGTTTCAGTCCTGCCCTGCTCTGGATAAGGCTACTGGGCCCCACACAGCCCAACCAGGAGAAATGAGATTCTGGAATGCAGCTACTGCCATCAACCACCAAATGCTAGGCTGCCATCATGGCCCAGCCTTCAAGCCATGCTGTGTATTTAAGAGATAAGGGCTAAGTAGTTCAATGCATTCCCCTAGTTTTAGTCTTTCTGCTTGAAGGATTTGCAGTAAAGCCACCACTTACTGCCAATATTGATTGACTGTTTTGATACTGATACTCACTTAAAATCTGCTGCTGCATAAACATAAACTGTCACAAAGAGCCAAGGAGTGCCAGTCACCATCAGCCTGGGCTAGCTGGTAAACAGTAAACTAAATGAAGAAAATTGTGCATCCTGACTATTCTGTCTGTGTGCTACCCAGGTCTTCAAATAGCATTTAAATGTCCTGGATATGTGAAAATAAAGTATTTCGCTTGGGTGTTCAGCTGGGCAAGCTAATTTCTGCCACTTCATTTAGGCACTTTTTAAAAAAATCTCATGCAACTTCTAAATAGAAATTGAGGAGGTGGAAAGGGGGAAGCCAATCAAAGCCACAGGACTGGCAGCTCTGTTATGCCATTCCACTGCCCTGAGGCCAGTAGACATGTCAGAGGTCTGTTCTTCTTGCAGTTATCACAAGCTGAACATCCTGAGAAGGCAATGAAAGAAGACAAGCACCAGCCTTGACTTTCTCCATTTAACAGGAGGTTTTACTGGTGCGGATCAGAGGTGAATTTACAGTGTCTTTCCAGGCTAGCTGCCTGTCATAGATGGCTTCATGGTTTCACCATCATTGTTCATCTTCTGAAAGAAAAAAATATTTGCAGTTATGTTGCTGGAGTGAGGTTTCCAAAAGTATTCAGTCATGAATTCATTCAGTCACGACTCCACATCCCACTGGCTTTTAACTATCTGTAGTGAGAAAAGAAAGCTAAGAATCCATTGAGCTTCTTTAAACTCCCAAACAAAATAAACCCAATTGACCAAAAAACATTTATAGCTAAACAGACTGTTCTGGGAAACTTATCACCACTTTTAAAGAGATTTCTTCCATCTTCCAGCAGAATTTGAAGAGACACTGATTTTAACTACCTTCGGCCACGTTGCATTTTTAGCAGAGTACGTTCCTTAATGTGAGTGATGTTTACAAAGAAAGGCTGTTTCCACTATAGCTACTGGACCTCAAGACATCTCTTCTTACTCAAAATAGGGGCCACTGAAGAAATCAAGTGGATGAAACACTCAGATAAAGCTCTTTTAATACACTTTACAGTGTATGGATTGCACTATTTTGTATGTTAGTCATAATACTTCCCTCCACTCCAAATAAGTGTAATCTTAAGAGGAAAATAAACAGCAGCATTTTCACATACATCTGTTGCTGTACAAAAATGAAACCAGAATATATATTGGATTAAGTTAGCTGAGTTTCAAAACATTCCACTCTAAATCTTAGTCAGATGCTTTGCTCTGTGTCTTAAATTCCTTACTAGTTCATTCTTCTGCAGTTCTTGTGCATTTAGATTATCATTTACAGGGATTTAGAAGCCATCCCTAATAACAAATACCTGTATGTTTTATCCTGCTACCTTCAGTATTAACAGCCATGTACACATCAAAGATTTGCATTTGGCAGGAGCAACTGTGCAACCAAATGAGTTTTTTAGAAATTTACAATAATACTAAGCAATGGTATTAAATCTACTGTTATACATATGGTTTATAAAAAACTTGGAAGTAGAAACTACTATACAAAGGGGCATTTTCATAAACTTAACAGGAACTGCAAACCCAGCTTACACAGAAGTTTGAAAGTAACTGATGTGCTCCCACATTCACATAGCCGTTGTCTGCTGAAGCCTTCCCCCAGCAAAAAGAAAAATAAAATTGCTCGCTCTGTTGTCTTTAAACAGCATTTCATATTATTACTATATTATAGTTTGGAATTAATAGGATTCTTAAATCCCTAGGTACAATATAGAGTAATTGTGCTTTCATGACCTTCCCTGGCAATGCCAATTATCCAAGCTCACAAATCCTACATGGGAAGATCATAAGTTCAGACCCCTGCTGTGCTTATGAAAATGAGTATTTCCTCATTGTATGCTGCACAAAGGAAACGTGTTTTGTACTAGCATCAACAGAAAATCTCTTGCTGCACGCAGAGACCTTCAGGAATGGTTAATTTAAGATGCTGTTCTTGAGCTGCATTATATTTGAGCTTAGCAGTGTCTCCTTCAAAGTACTGCACATCTCTCTTACTCTTCCTTTGTCACCTACACCATTTCTTTCTGATTCTCTCTTTGCACATTTTGACCCTTGTGGTCTTTGGCTGTAGCATAAGAGAACCTTCCTGGCTGCCCTGAAATTTTATCTTATCAGCCTTTTTCTGAACCAGGAGGATGTTTCTTTCTCTCAAACCAGGTTAGATTAAATAGAGCTTGTTTGCACTTGCCAGTTCAAGTTCTCTGCTTCTGTTATTGTTGGCTACACTAAGCACGACCAGGCAGGAGGCTCTGTCTAATATAGGATGTTTTGATTTATGTTATAAGCAATAGACAAAAGAGCTTAACATTTTTGAAGAAATCACCCAAGGCATCTTCTTGTGTCTTCTTCCTATGATGCCACACAGAATTAGAAAAAACTCTGCAAGAGGAGAAGTAACTGAAGTAACTCCTTTTGATGACACAGAAAGAATGTTGCTCTTCACTGGCACATAGGTGGATATAAAGATGAAAAATCTCCAGCCTAATTTCTAATAACACATACAGATGAGGGGAAAAACTCACAGAACTGTGATAGTAGGCACACTGAACTGAACGATATAAAGAGGGAATATTACAACACATTACATCTGTGCCATGTGGCTGCCTTGAGAGTGATGCTGAGTTCTACCTTTTTGACTACTGAGCTGCAGTTACCACTGCAGCTTCTGCACCTCACAGCTGTAGATGTTTGAATTTAGCACAGAGGAGGGCTGTCAGGGTTGTGCGATGTTTGACAGACTGAACAATTCATATCAGGATCTTCTTTTTCTGTACAGTAGCTGCTCACAGGAACATAACAATCTCCTACTGGTTTTGTGCATGTTTAGTCTCTGAACAGCAGGAAGACATTGATGAGTGATGAGTGGAAGGTCCTTTTCTTTCACTCTGAAACTCTGCCACTGTACCTGGACTTTAAATTATAAGGTAGCATTCTCCCTGGCTCATACCCCGTGCTTGATGGACCTGCATATGGGTACAATGTAAATAGGAGAAGCTGGACAGGATATAGAAATAAGCATCACCCATGCTATGAGCTCATTAGCAATGTTAAAAAGACTGACATGATTGTACCTTGATTTTCAGCACCACCACCCCCAAAGTTGTCAGTCACTGAAAAATGAGGGGATGGGCATTTTTACCTGCCTAGGGAGCCTCTAGTAGTAGAAAGTCTGTGCAATTCTGGTGGCTGTGCAGGAATCATGAGGCTGCTTCAGGACACAGTGGCAAAGCGTCTCTTTAGAAAACACAGAAGATTTCTGTCATTAGGAATGGGGCATTCAGTATCAAGAGACTATTATATTGTATAGCCACTTTTGGAAAGAAAAAAATGCACATAGAAAGTCGGACAATGTAAATCCAGCCAGTTGCAATAGCTTGGGTTTGGATTAAGGTAATTTCATTTAGGGTTTGGGGTGTGGGTTTATGGGTTTTTTTGGCACCCAAAGCAACTTACTTCTGATATTCAAATTGAAGAGAATCATTATTTGCCCCATGCTCTGAATTAATCAAATTGAAGGAAAGCAAAATTGTTAATTTTTGTCTTTTTTTCCCCACTAGAGAACAGAACATAAGCTACAGCTGTTCTGTTTTCAATTTTAATATAATTTTAAGGGTAATTTGCCAATAACAATTATAGGCTGACTAAAAAGGAGCAGTGTCTGAATATTACCCGTAAAGTCTAAAAGTCTCTTTAGGAATACTCAACAATCTTTTCATTTATGCATCAAAATTTTGCCAGAGTTTAATGAAATAAGGTGATAATATGGAGTTTGGAACCTTTGAATTTCTTTGGCGACTGCAACTAGTGCTAATAACAGATTAGTACCTCTAAAGGCTGCTCTGAAGTTCCTTAAAATCCCTAGGAATTTGGAGTCTATAGGTCTTGGCAGTGGTGATAGCTGCTCACACTGGTGCACGACAAGATTGCAGAGTCAGAGGAGCTGGACCAAGAGAGACCCTCAAACAAAACCTCTCATGTGTAGGGCTGAGGGTAAGAGGATTTCTTTCCATGTCCAGACCAGAACTACGCTGGAAAATGTGGTACCGTTTTATGACACAGGTATTTTTCAGCTTTCTCTACAAGAAAATAAGAGCAGAAGGATTTTGCTTTACTAGTGAACTTTTAATGGTTTCCAGTAGTTAGTTAAAAAATGAAGGGAAAAATATGCAAGCAGAGGTGCATCTCCTTTGTGTTACAGTGGCAGTTGGAAATTTGGGGTTTAAGCATTGAAACCTAAAGGGAGATTATCAAAAGTTCCTATTCTGGAAAAGAAAGATAAATGAAATCTCTGCATCTAATAATTTTTCTTCATCAGTCTTGCCTGTGACTGAGATGACATTTTGAGTACGACAGAAATACATTCTGCTGTTATTACAAGACTCTCTGCTATAATAGACTTTGATATAAATCTGTGTTATCACGCTTTCTTATGCCATTAGAACTCATGACACCCTTGTTACGACAACATAATTTACAATATTCCAAATAAAGCTGCAGATATTGCTGAAAAGGGATGTTCACTCTTGTTTTCAAGATTTTCCAGACTGCATACATTATGATTCTGGGTTTTAGATATTTAACTTCAAAAACCAAGTTTCCATTTTAAATTATTAAACTTTACTTAATTTTTCAAGTCAGATTCTTTTACACAGTTCCAAGGGTCTGCAGTATGATTTATACAACTCTTGAGAGTGAGTGGCATGAACAGCCTTATCCATGTCAGAATTTATCAAGTTCAGCCACTTGGATCTGGATTGCACCATATTTACATGTGTCCTAGATACAAGTAACTTAATCTGCAGCACAGCATCTATTTCCAGGATAATATGAAGGTGTCAGGGCCCCACCTCCATTTCCTTTGAATTACCATTTGAAAATCAAGCTCTTGCACTATCTCCCACTTATATGCTTCTCATTCAGGTACAATCCCTAAAGTCTTATTAGCCCTCTTTTGCAATTTCTTTATACTTAGCTCAAATGAGATCAAAATGTAAAAAAAGATAAATCTGTACAAGATCCAGGAGAAGGAAGAGAAAAATCAATATACTTTTGTCTATTTTGAAAATATTACCCTAAAAATTTTTTTGGAGTGACAAATCCTTTTTTTATAAATGCAACCTTTTAAGAATTTAAGGATTTATTATGAGTGGGAAAGAAGACTGGTATCCCCAAACCATTGTGCCTGAAGAGAGAAACAGTAGTTTTAAAAGTCAGGGGGGAAGTCTGCTTTCATTACTCCTAACTTTTCTTCTTGGAGAAAAAATCGGGAAATGTTTCTGCTACTTCATTTTCTCTTCCCTTTCTGTAACTGGACACTGAAAAAAAATGTGAGGAGCAAGGAGCAGAATTTCACATTAAAACAAAACCTAGTTCTTTAAGTTGAACATCTTGTGGAACATCACCTCATGCCACAGAGTTCAGAGAGTTCAACACAGACAGGCTGCGGCACTGGTATGTGAAACAAGCTAGGGAGGAAGCACAGTCACCCTGCATCATTTCTCAGCCCTTTGGGAGCCCAAATAAATAAAAATAAGAGTGAAAAGGGAAATAAACCACTGGCCACCTCGTTGGACGTTGCCATATTGATTTTCCTTTGCAATTAAATGCAAATTAATTTTATATGTTGAATGCTATCACATTCATCTTTAATTGCCCCCTCTGTTTTAGAGAGATAGGAACATCTCTGGATTGATTTAGAGCTTTTTTTCCTTTTTCGCAATGGTTTTATGAACAGCTTTTCAAACACAGATGTGACAGATGAGGCATGGCCACCCTTCAGAAGTACCTCTGATATCTAACTCAGTTCACCTCAACCCGGGCCTTGGAGGCATCTGAAGCTCCACTCCACAGGGAAGGAGGCCATCCTTGTTTTTCCTTCTTGGAGAACCAAGCCAGCTTCTCACAGAACACCGTGTTTGTCTTCTGTTTCATCTTTCTCACCTGGCTATAACTTTCAATTAGGGGATTAATGTAGTTGTTCAGAACTTCACCCAGGTCCCTAGCAAGCTCCATTAATTCCTTCTGAATTGGAGAAGGGTATAAAAATCTTTTAATCAAAATATGGAGAGGGAGAATGCAGTGTTGGTCGGGGCAGATTAAGGGCAGCACCCATTCCATTTGGTCCCATCAATTTGCAGGCATGCTATGGCCTCTATGTGTCATTCACCTCAGCCAGTCCTGTGTGGCTCTGCTGTGCAAGGCAATACAATATGGAAGTGAATAACACCTTCTACCTGACCTCATCACTTTGCTCAGGTTGAGGTGGTCTTAGAAAATGTTGGATCTCACAGATTCTTTCCATAATCTGAATCCATTTTCAGTGGCTGATCAAGTCAAAAAATACAGCCAAGCCCTAAGCCTCCTTCAGTTTTGGTGGGAATTAATGGAGGGCAAACCTGCAAAGTCCTGTGTTCCGTTCCTTTCTTCAGTGTTCAGCTGCAGAAAAGAGGCTTTAGGACAAAAAGGTGTCGCCAGCTGGCTGCAGTCTGGCAGGCACTGCGGCTGGCCAGCACAACCCATACTTGCTTTCATTGCTGAAGTCTCCTGTGAAAACACAAGGTAGGCAGTGAGTACTACAGAAGAAATGGCATAATTGGCTTCACTAAACTAGTTTAAAATATGCTGCAAATGTTTGTTGAAATATCCAAAGGGAGATTTATGCTCACCATCCATTCCAAAGTATGTATAACAATTAATTCAATGTCATACACTGGAAACTAGCACTTCTTTTTCCAAGCAAATTGGTCCGCATTCACTCAAAATATGTGCACTGCTTACAATCACACAGTATCTCATAAACAACTCATTCCAATGTGAGTCCTGTAAGTTGAAAATTATATATTAAACCTAATTCATGGGGTTTTGTTATACAGAAGACAGAGAAATTTGTTGAGGTTTCTGGCTGATTTTTCAGGTTAGTGGGAATGAGTCTGCAAAGACACATTTGTATATGTCATACATATGTATATACAATCATCTGAAGTCTTGAAATGTTTATGAAAAGACACAAAATCTTGATGGTTCACTTCCAAATCTGCATAATTTTCTTTTTTATTTAAAGGTCATGTTCTAGATCATTCCCAATCATAATCAGTCAACATAAGCCCCAGATAAGGACTGTCTGACAACTGGATATTAGAAGACAGCTCTACTTCATGCATGTTTTAAAATCCTTACCATTAATCTTGCCAAGAAATCTCAGTTAAATGATTGTGGAATATTACATCAAAGCTATCCAGTGATCAGCAATGTGACTTATTTTCTGACAAGTACAACTTTGTCATTTTTATCTGATGGTCATCACATCTTCTCACAAAAAATAGCTCTCTTTTTTTCTTCTCTGCCCTCTTTTCTCCCCAGCTTGACTACAGTGCAGATTTGTATTCTTGACACTCTCATCCCTGTTTGATGAGTTTTAGGAAAGTCCAACTGTCATTTTGTCCCCAGAAGCAAAGCAAACACTGCCTTAAACTGATAACACAATTTAGCTGCCCCATAAACAGTTATTTTAACTCCATGATATGTGGCTCCTCCATCAACATTCAAGCAATGGAAATGACATCATTATCAGGCAACTCTAGATGATGAAAAATGGCCTACATTAGGGAACACTGTGAACACAAAAATTCTTCAGCTATCAGTCATCGCCATTGTAATGTGCTTACCTCTATCTGCGGATTTAGACCTATGATGAGGCTGAACTTGCAAGAGAAAAAACCACACTCTGCAGAGTATGTTTGTATAATTAAGCTGAAACATCTCTGCAGCTCTGAGGACGATAGTTGTGCAGAGGCCAACAAAAGCCTGAAGGCTAAGATATTTCAGCCACGCCATAAATGTAAGGATCGTCAAGGAGTATAGTCTTATAGACACTCTGTAGCTGTTAGAAATCTAGGGTAATTCTTTTTCAGGATTAAATTTACTATTTTGTATCCAAATCCTCCTGCAGGTTTTTTGCCTACTATAAGGACACCATTACTTTGCAGAGGTCCTGCAGAAACATATTCTCTGCTGTAGCTGTCACTCCAAAGGTAACATCACAGCCTTGCCTGGTATGGGCCTCTCAAAACCAGACGTATAAAGGAGAGAGCTCCCAAAGGCAGGGGCAGTGGAGGTGCCTGCATGAGTCATACTGTGAGGGCACAGCAGGGCCCAACCTCTCAAAGAGTTACCATGCAGTGGGGAGAAGAGTTAAGCAAGGAGCAGGATTTCAAACTGAACCCAAGAGCTGACTCATCAGGAGATGTTGCAACTTTTGGGGACAGAGGGTTGACTTCTGAGTAGCAGGAGCTGAGAGATGACAGAAAGCAACAGTCTGAGATTCAGAAACCTGTCTAAAGCTGCTGTGGTGCTGCCCATAGTGAGAGCTTGTAGCTTCCCATCTGTGACTAGGTGGGACAGAGGAAGAGAAACAGTGAGAAGCAAAGGGAAGGCTGTTCTCAGAGCACCTTCCTGCCCAATGCAGGGAGCCCTGGAAATACAGCTTTTTCCCAGGAGTTTTAATGTTAGTATCCCCATGTTGGTAAGGATGCAGTGAGACCTTGAGAAACTCTGGGTAACTCAAGCTTCCTTGGGCATTACAGAAATATTTTAATTCCTGAGTTGTTTAGGGCAAAGCAGAGTAAAGGACCATGGTATCTGGTAGAGCACTAATGGCATATCGAGAATTTCCTTCACCCTGTCTCTCACTGAGACACTTCGTTTTACATCCGTCTGTCCTGTTTCAGCTCTCCTTGCTCTATTAATTGCATGGGAATGGGATTAAGTCTCCAAAGTGTACCTTTCTATGACATATAGTGTCCTACACAGACCAAGGATATTTGAGCACTCTTGTCCTGTAAGTGTAACCTCACATAATGGGAGATTGTCTTAACTCTTTTCTCCTTTTCACTGCCTTTTACATCACAACAAACCAAGTGAAGCTTGCAGCTCTGCAGTGCCTAGAAGTTGTACTGTAAGTAAAAATTATGTCTTCCTCAACTGCTCTGTGGCTATCTGTGAAGGCACATAGTGAAAACTGGATAATGGAATTCCAGTCTTCTGGAAGGCCAAAACTAGAGGAACTCTGGACACAATTTTTCAAGCTGGAAGGTTCTTGAGTCAAGTGATAATCTTCTTTCAAAATTAAAAGGGAAGAGAGGCACCTTTTCCTTTTCACAAAGATTAAGTGAAATATTTTGTCAATATTCTGTGCTGTATAAATATGAAGACACTATCGGCTTTCTTAGCAATTTGTTTAGGTGCCAGAATAAAAGATATTCACCCTTAGAAATGTGTTAGCGACATATTCTTAAAAAAATGAAATTATGAAAGTTTCAGACCAAGTTTCTTTCAGGTGTTTTCTTATAGAAACAACACAGAAATCTCAAAATATTTCTCCCTCCTGAGTTCTTAATGGCTTGAATGGGACTCCTCTATGCTTACAAAGCCCAAGAAAAACATCATTTCTTTGCCATCTCCAGCTTCCAGAATCTTAGCACATTTTCCTATGCTTTATGTCCTTGGAGTCTCTCTACCAAAGTAGGAAATTACAAGAGAATTGCAATAGTCATTTGGGTTTTGCTTTGTTTAGTCTTTTCAAGAACATTTCAAGAATGGTTTTTATCCCTGTGTTTATTACAAAAAGCTTGAGAATGTGACTCATAGAGGCTCAGAAGCTAGCACCTGAATAAAAGGAAATGCATATTTACAGCACTGTGATTTCAAAGACAGTGCTACATGTGGTGAAATGGGACAATAAGAGGTTGATACACAATTTTTGCATACGGAGCTCTAGCTGGGATATTGCTTTAGAGTCCAGGATAAGGATAAGTATATCCTGAGATCTTTGCCTAGGGCCAGCTCCAGGGCTTGGGCTCCCAAAGCTGAAAGGGACCACAGCTGAGCAAAGTACTTCCAAAGAAACCGTTTTGTATTTTTCTCCATACTACATTTTTCAGTGCCATAAACAAGCAGAAAATTCTGTTCTGTGCTCAGAAAAGCAAAGACTTGTTTCTGCAGTCTTTACACACTGAGCCTTAAAACTGACTTTCCCTGCTTTTCATTACCACTGCCCTCAGCCATGCTGCAGTCACCACTGCAGAGTGAAGACACCTCAGGGAGGGAGCCTCAGGTGCTCAGCCATGTCTCTGGCCAGGGGTAACTCAGAGCTCCTAGGTATTACTGTGTTCCTTGTTTCTACCTTTTGGCTGCAAAGGAGATCTCAACAAAAGACAGACTTGCTTCTCTACCTAAAACTCTGAGCTCCTAGTTGTAACACTGCCTGGGAGAAAGATTAAAGGGGTGGCTCATAGCAAGCCCAGGAAAGCTTTTTCCAGGGACTTGGATCAATCTCAGCCCCAGGGCAGAAGTACCAGCTCTTTAGGGAAGGAGGTGAGAAATTCTCTAATGGCTATGGTTTTCAGCAAAGATGACTAAGTGAAAGAAATCTAGGCTCTAACAAACACCAGAGTTCAGGAGCAAGGAGAAACAGAGCAGTGAGTGTAAATAAGAACTGTCTGTTTAGTAAAAATAATGAGACAATAGCAGATGGTCAGAAAAGGATTCACTGGGGCTGGTAGAGAGGGAGGGAAGCCTCTTGGGCTGCATGGTGGCTGCAGTAATTTTATTGATTTATTCCATGCTTTGATATTATCTTTGGAAATCTATCTCAAGGAAAATTTTTATTAGGTAAACATCTCTAAAAATATTACTTCCTGAAGGGAAGAATTCTTTCTGACAGTGCCTTTGATACGCCTGATCTTGTCCTTCTCCTAGAGGAAGGTGATTCAGTCCCTGACTCCCAGAGATGGGTTTGGGCAGCAGGGTACACCTGGAATAACAACCCCCAGTCTGCAGCTCACTGCTCATTTCTCAGTCTGATGTTAAAGAGAATTTGAAATTTCATCAAGGAACATCTTGCTGGTTCACCAGCTCAACTTGACATCACATTATGATGGAGGAGCCACTAGTTACTTCAGTAGCATCTCTTAACCCACACAGTGGGGATCGCTGCTCCAGGCTACTCACTGCCCTCCACATCTTTCTCAGAGCCCCAGTCATCTCACATGCCCCATACTTCTGAGGACAAATGTGTGTTTTAGAGCTGTCTGGTTATTAACAAGAGAAAAGGCTCCCCTGTCACCCTCCCTGGCCCCCCTGCCCCCCCCCCATCACATCCAGTGCAGTTCATATGAAGTTTTTCTACATTGCCCCCTTTTAATTTTTCCCCTCTGATGCTAAAGTTCCTGTCTAGGTAAAAGAAAGGACCACAGACTCTAAATGCTTTGCAGATGACCCAAATTCTCTACTTTTAAGGGCAGTGCAAAATGGCAGGATGAATCTGCACATATCCAGAAGTTTGGGCCCAAACACTTCTAAAGATGATATTATCCTATCTTCTAAGAACTCATATCACTAATGTGTTGGCAGTCAAACACTCTTGCATTTCTTTCATCAGAAGGAGAAGGGTTTGATTTGTTTCTTGGAGCTATAATCTATGTGGTATTAACTAGAATGAAAGATGGAATACATTTAGGTATGCAGACAGTTAAACAGAGTTTAAGTAGATTAAATAATTTAAATAGAGTTAAACGCTGGGCTTTAATAGGTTTTGGCAAGAAGATTATTGAAGAGAGGATATCAATACATACTGGTATATAAGCACTCATGAAGCTGGTGGAAATTCTGTGAACAGAAATATGAAAACCATTGACCAGACCACCGGCCACAATGGGGTTATAATAGAATCCACTAAGTAAAGAAGGACCACAACTCTGTGTTAAAAAGACCACAGCTTCCTTCTCTGATTTATTCTCAGACCGTCAATTCCTAATAGCAATGATAATTCCTGTCGACAAGAATAACACCAGCTAATAGATTCTGTGGCTGGTCTCTTCTGAAAGACAGTTAGAATGACCATATCATGAATTTTCCACATTGTATCAATATTCAGAGGGAGCAAGAATCCCTTAACTGTTCAAGCTATATCATGTGTAAGTAAGAGAAATTAAAACAAAGTGTAGATTTCTTCATCTACAGGCAGACAGCAAAGATTCAAACCATGAAACTCTTTGCACAATATCTAAATGAGTCACAGAAGTCCAAAATAACACAGAAATAACACAAAAGCTTTCTTAAGTTACTTTAAAAGAAAAAAAATCCAAAAAACCCAAATTAATCGTAGGGAGCAATCTCAGGGAAATTATTCCAGGAAAAATTTGTTCACTAACATACAGCATTGTATGTCACATGGGCTAATTATAGGAATGAAAGCAACATAGGAATTACATGGTCTTTTCAAGGCTGTAAGGAGTATGAACAATGAATATAATTACACACTGAGCCTGTTGATTAACCAATTACTAGTTAAAGCAGATTTAGACTTTAAATTAATTTAGTTCTGAATTCTGGGGATTTTTGGGCTAAGATAAACAGTGTTTGAAGATTAATTATCCTTGTCTAAGATGAAGGCACTCATTTCAATTTTGTTAGCGTGTCGAAAGACTGGCTGCTGCATGGGAGAGGGTAGACTGCAAATCTCAGCAGTATTGAACTGACTGATTAAAGTGTGTTCTGAGACTCCTAATCACTCTAATCCTCACCGAGAGTGGCAATATTACACACAACATTGTGACAGCCAAATTAATATTTAAACAAAAAACAGATCAACATTTACCTAGATGAGAAAGTGCACTGTCTCCAAAGGACCGAGGGAAGTCCAGCCAGACCAGCCAAGGACTTACAAACTCAATAGTGAGGAAGCACTACAGCACAGCTTTTCATGCACCTTTGCCCAAAGAGGAAGTAGAGGTGTAGTTGTGACGCTCACCATTCATTCTGCCACACCACAGCATCCTGACTAAACTGTGTGGAAGGGATAATAACAACATTTCACTTTTCTGTAAGTAAAAGTTTTCTTTTCAGCTATAGCCCCAAGGAAGCGTTTAGTGAAGGAAAGATGTCACAATTCAATAGCTGTGCTGGTGTGTGGATAGATTTTCTCAGCAACTTGCCTAGTGAAGTGCTCATCTGCCTAACATCCCCTGCAACATAGAGGAGTGCAAACACTGTGGCACTGTTAGGTGTCCTGGGCCAGCACAGCCTGCTGCTGCACCAGAGCTTCCTGTCCCACATTAGGCTCTCCATTAAATGTTCCTAGTCTGCCCCCATCATGGGTCACCCTTTGGCTTCTAGCTGGGAGTGTGTTGGAAGAGAAGCACACCAACTTGCTTGCTATTTCCACAGAAAGAAGTAAAACAGCCTAAAACTTAATATAAATGCTATTTTTAAGATTAGGCTGGTAAATACAGTCAACAAAGGATACCTTTTGGGAAGACAAAAGAGCAAAAATCATCGCTTTGTTGCTGCCTGCTGGCCACCTGCTCCTCACTAAAATAAAGCATTGTTTTCACTAAACTTCAATGCAGTCCAGTAAGACCTTTCATTATGGCCTCATTCCTTAGGCAGCATGTTTCCACTGAAGTCAATATAAGGCGTTTTAATTTGCAGAAACAAGCAGAAGGTACAAAATATATTTTTGGAATACAAAAGCCCACAAGGTCTGGATCTCTTTGTGTTAGGTGCTGGAGCAGCATGTGGGGAGACAGCCCATACTGCAGAGAACATGGCAAAATAGATGCAAGGTTGCAGAAAGTGATGAAATAAATGAAGGACTGAAGATTGCCTGCAGAACAAGGCAAGTCCAGTGAGGTTTCCAGAGTCACAAGAGGCAAACTAGATCTAGGAAAAGCTGGGGCTGCAAGGATCAGGGTAAAAAATAAGGCATCAGCCATTACCATTGAACAATATCCCCTCATATCTCTCTGTTCTCAGGTCAGGTGAGCCCAACATGTTTGTTCCTTACTCAGACCAGCAAGTTTTTTATGGGGCATCAAAGAGTGAGTTGCAAGCCCCAGGCAGGATCACTAAAGGTGAAATATCTGCTCTCAAAAAGACTGTGCTTCCCCTCTCCATTTTCTGAATTAATTGGGTTGTGAGAATAATTACAACTACTTTTCTCATAAAGCACTCACTGTAGAGGGTCCAGACCTTCTCCCTAAATAAACAGTATGATATAAGTATGCTCAGTTTGTTCCCCTCAAAACACTTTCCTTGCAGCATCTGGTGCTTCAACTAAATCCCAGCAAGCATGGGATCCTGTCCTGTGAACCTACATTGCATGCTGGTAAATTTAGAGCCATGGGTTTAATATCATTAAGTTGTTTTATTGGTTTTTATAATATTACTACTTCAGTCTGACTAGGAGTCTATTCTTGGAATAAGCTTCATTTTGCTAGGTGCTAGGCAAAGACATGGCTACAAGATTCCTAGCATATTGCACTGGTGCCCCTAATTCCCAGACAGGGGAAAATATGCTGGTTTATCTCCCATTTCCAGACCCCAGAGGTAGCTGTATTTTGGTGATGCAGATGTGGCAGTCATACAACATATGCTAAAGGTTTCAGGTGAAATATAAATTAAGCAGCAGCACGGCAGAGAAAAGATTTGTGTTTGGAGACCATCATCAAAAACAGATTTCTGGCCAACTGCTCCTGCATGCACCCTCCAGTGTGATGTCTGACAGTTTCTTAGCACAGAAACTCTAGGGGCAGCACATATCTCTTATAGCACACATCACTTACATTCATTCTTTTAAAGAAAACCTGTTCCTCTAAACCCAAACACTTGAATCCTTACAATTGACCTAAACAAGTATCCTAGTGCAAGTAATTTTCAGAAGTAGAGGAGACAGCTTTTTTTCTCTCCATCCTCTCCTCTTTTAGTCATCCTCTCACATTCCCTCTAGTGCTATTCTGCTTCCACACTGCTCAGCCAAAGGGAAAATTCATGTCCTGTTTTTAAGAAATTGATCTGCAAGCTGCAGAACCCACAAGCCCTGGTCTCCCATGGGCAGACATCTGGCAGCAAATCCTCAGCTGTGTTTTTTTCCTGATTTTAGCTCTCTTTCAAAATATTCTCCTCTGCTTTCAGTCCATGCCAGTGCCCCATCTCCAGCTGGACTGGTAGAAACCCACTCTGTGGCTGGGTCTGGGGGAGGGATGTATGGCCAGTAGTGGTACACCAACTTCTCACAGCAAGAACAAGGGAAAAGAGAAACAAGGGCAGGAGCAGCACCAGCTGGATCAGAGGAATGGGGGGGAGGGAGAGAAGGTGGAGGGTGGGGTATGCTGGGCCATGCTCCCCACCTTTGCTGATGGTGGGTTCACTACAGCTGGAGCTGTGGGAAAGCTAGGTCCAGTTGTAGCTCCAGCAGATCCCCACTGAGATGGGGAAAACAGGGCTTGCAGCTTGGGCAGCTTTGCACAGGCAAAGTGAAATTCCCTGTGCTGACTGTCTGCAGATTTTCCACATATATGTATATATATCCAGTTGCATATTGATTTTAAAGAAGTACTTGCCATTCACTTTTATAAACAGCTGCATTTTTCTGGATTAAATGTAAAGAAAACATCAGCTTTAGGTTGATGCACTTGACAAAAAGAGGAGCACACAGGAGCAGACGTTTATAATGGGAAATATTGTGCAGGCCTTTCAAAGGAGGTGCCACCAGTTTTGTCTGAGGCTATGAATTCCACATTTCAGCCTTTGCATCTCATGTGAGTTTCACAGGACTGGCAGTACCATGCCTAATGGGGAATGAACAGGCAGTGGATGTTTTGATGGGGCGTCAGGGCACCTGATCACCAAGCAGTGCTTTTGGATGGGGAGGTCTGGCCACCCCTGTCCTGGTGGCACCAGCCAAGGGCTGGCTGCTACAGCCACCCACCCCTTACAGCCAGAGACCTCACCAGCACACAGCAGCACTGAGACACACAGCTTTCCCCCAGCTAAAGACATCCAGAGTATTTACTTTATATTGACATGCTGCTGAGAGTCATCATATCCTCAGAGGCTCCAGTCTGTGCCAGGAACTCAGAAACATGTGTTTCTCCTTGCTGTTTTACACAAGGGTTGACACATCTTCTGCTTCACCTGCAGCTGCCTGTGCTGCAGAATACTGCAGCTTGGGTACATTCAATTCCTCCAAGCACCCAGAAATGTGAAATGACAACATTGCTTGTAAGATCATTGCTGCAGGACTGGGAACAGGTTTTGCTTTTTGAAATTAAAGAGGCACCCAAAGGCATCTTGAGCTGCTTCTGTCACTGAATGCTGCCTGCCCAGCACAGGGTGTCTCAGGAGGCTGTGCTGTGCTCAGTGCTAGTGCTGCTGCCCTCGGCATAATCTGTAGCTGCAGCTGTGATTTATTTTTTTCTACAGAGCTGGGGGTGGGTGAGTCACACTGCAAAACAGAGGAGGATTGAGAGGCCAGGCCCATGCTCAGCTATGCCCAGGTATTCCCAGGAGGTCTCCACTGCTTTAAGGTAGTTCCACCAGCAGTCAGAAGCTACTACTCCAGTGGCCTGCAAGAGTGAATAGGGACTGGTTAGCAGGGAGCCCCCTTAGAGTGCTCATGAGTGAATCACTCTTGCCTCAGCAGCAGGAAATGCAAGCCACAGGGACAGTGATAGCAACAGAGAGACACTGCAGCATGCTGAATTTACAGAGACTCTGCAGGCAAGGGCACAGAACTTCTCTCTGTGGTAGCCTCTGAGGGGCTTTGCTCTCTGGAAAAAGGAGGCGTGTGGGTTGCAGCAAGTTGTGTTCAGGCAGTGTACAGGAGCCAGACAGGCTCCCTGAAGTTCAAAAGTAGGAAGGATCTCCTGTCAAAGCAAGACCCCAAGATCACCCCCTTGCCACAGTCCACATCATGCCATGTGTGTGAAGAGGCAGGGAACAGCCTGGTCTTGAACCCCAGCTCTCATTCACCTTTCTAAGAGGATACCTATGCCATCTATTATTTCACAGCTGCCTTGCCCTGAAGTCCACCTCAAGATTTAAGAGGTCCTGAGGGAGGAAACCAAAGCACAGTGTGGGATGGCCTAAACTGGAACCTCTATATTTCCAGCATCATGGACAAAATCTGTTTGAGCCACATGGTGCAGCAAAGTCAACTGGAGGCTTGGGCACAACTAACAAAAGAGAGTAGAGATTTCAGCTGCACAATCATTACACGGGAAGCAACTGAAAGAAACATCTAAGGTGCCTTCAGAATTATAGTAGAGGTAGTTCTGAGTTACTTGAGAGCAAAGATGACAGGAATCACTTTCCTTCCTCTCTCAGTTGCGTAGAGTCCATGCATTTCACAACTGCTACCTCAGCCAAGAGGATGAGACCTGTCAAGACATTTAGGAACTGATTTCCACTAAGTTCAATGCCATATTGGGTATACAAACAAGGAAGATCTTGACACATAGATTCCCTTTTGGATCTGACTTACAGCTTTGGAACATTCTTATTCCAATATTACTCCATTTGCTTTGGCCTTACATCTCTGGAGAGATTATAAGTAAACACATAGAAGAAGAAAACAATTCTGGATATACATAGGCAGTGGTGCAGTTCTCCCCCACAGCCACACAGGTACCCCAGAGGTAGTCAGCTGCAACAGTATAGAATGAAATCCAGCACTGCATTATTTTAGCATGATATGTAGTAGCCAGTGATGATTAAATTAGCCAACACTTTTCAAAAATCCATCCACACATGCTTGACATTAAATGCTTGCATTAGTGAAGACTATAGCGTCTCTATTCAGAGTGCAAAGCAATATCCTTTGTAATTCCTTCTAAATGTATTGCCTTCAATGTCAATAAGACCTATTGTTTTCATATTGTGGGATAGTGTCAGAAGCAGGGAAGTGCTCTCTCTGCCCTTCAGAATTGGAAATATCTCATTCAAATGCTTTTTAACTCAGCTCCTTTCTCAGCTAGGGAGAGGCTGTTCTGGTCATGGGTTTGGCAATTTCTCATCCAGTGGGACATTTCCAAGTAAACCAGCTCTTTTTTCTAAGTAGATCTCACTGTACCTTTAAAGCAGGATTATGTGCTTACAGGTCATACTACCCCTCAAAGTGGAGTTAAGATACTCAATAATTGGCAGACTTTGAGAGGCAAAAAAGAGAACTTTTACAAGCATATTAAGTGTTCAGGTAGAAAGGCAGGATGGCCAGACAGAGGCCCCTGTTCTCCTCCAGACAGTCGTGCCAGAAGAACAAGGCCACACAGCACATCTCTGCACCACTGGCACAGAAACTCTGCGGGTAGCTCAAGCAAGCTCTGGAACCAGAGGCACCAGGAATGCTGCTGCGTTGCCTTTCCTGAGTTGACCTACCCAGGGCTGGGCCATTCACTGCACTAGTGCTGTACTGCGCCCAGGATATATCATTTTCCATCATTTGCTAGCCCAACAGGGATTATCCTCCATCAAGAGGAGGCAACCCTCCCCATAGTACTGTACCAATGCCACTGAAAGTTCCCAAGGATCTTTCATGAGCCCAAGGCACTTCTCCATCAGGTGAGATGCTTTACTTAGTAATCAATTTTCACAACGTGGCTGGGTACTGGCTGCCGTTGTCTTAGATCCTGCAGTGCCTCCTTAGCCAGTGTAATCTTGGTTGCTGAGTTCAAGTTAGCTGGAACAAGGTCAGTAAGCATTTAAGTACACATAAATGCAAACTGAAAATGCCAAAATGGGTTAAAAATTCTCCAGTCCATACAAAAACACTAATCTTCAAGGCACTTTGATTACTTGCTTCTGGAAGTATGAGAGCTCCCATGTCTGAAAGAGGGTTAAAGTACTTGCCCCAGCAGTCCCATACAGCAGAGGTGAGGTCAGGTTTAGAGAGCTGGGTCTCCATCTCGCCAGTCCACCAGTGGGCCAGCAGGCCATATTAACACTATAATTATACATTTCCCATCTGCCTCTAGAGCTTTTTGTTAGA
This sequence comes from Geospiza fortis, assembly GCF_000277835.1. Lineage (NCBI taxonomy): Eukaryota > Metazoa > Chordata > Aves > Passeriformes > Thraupidae > Geospiza > Geospiza fortis. The sequence continues at coordinate 859,849 of NW_005054526.1, forward strand.
GCTAGATAATTAAACGCTCCTTCTGTCTACATTCTTTTAATGAAATGGTGCATGTAACACAGCTTGGTATTTATTAATGCTAATGAGTTTTCAAAACAATCTGAGACAGCAACTCACCTTTCACTTGTGTGATTGCAGTACATGTCCAGCATCATTCCCAGTTTAATGATGCCATGTGTCACGGGTCAGTCTCCTTAAGAAGGCAGTCTGTAACATAAAATACGGCAGTCTCTATCTGCACTCAGGCTGTTCTGAATGAAAAGCAGGTCCAGGCTTGAGCTAACAGGAGCAGATGCCAGCTTTCCTCTCCCTTTGAGGTCCTGATGGTGGTTTATTAATTTTTAGAACAAGGTCAGAAGTTATTTGCCTGCTGAATCTCAGTTAGCAACCTCACATCTCATAGGCAAGTAAACATAAGCCTTCCAAATCTGACACTCCTGATGTTTCTTAACACAGAGAAGCAAAAATGTAAACCTCGAATTTACAAGAGCCAGCAGAGGTTGCATATTAATATCTCAGTTGCTTGAGATGAGATGGTTTGATAAGCACAGATCAGCCCTCTGTCACAGCGACCATAGTAGTCAAAACCATGCTGACAGCTGCCTGCTGTGGTGGAGGGCTGGTGTGCATGAACTACCTCAAGGTTCATTTTTTAAAGATTATGGTTTCCAGTGCAAACACTCTTGAAGTGACTCTGATGTTCAGGATACATCCTTGGAAATATCTCTATGAGTAGATGCAAGGGGCTGCAATACAGTTCTCTTTTCCTGGAAGACAGGTTCTGGGCCAGTCACTCCTGTTCCGACTGTGATAGGATTCTGAAAAGTCCCTGGTCTCTGGTCCCATCCCAGGAACTGGATGCACAGTCCTGATCAGGGCTACTTCTCGAGAAATTGAGGTATTTTGGAGGCATGGAGGTCCAGCTGCAGTGACATGACAATAGTAAGATGGAGGCACAGTAAGGGTGTACATTGCCACATTACAACTGCAGGGGCCACAGAGGTAGCCCAGCCCACATCCTCTCCCACGTGAGCTGCTGTCATTCCCTCCAGTGCCAGGAACTATGGAGTCTTTCTCCTAGCTGCAGACTCAGACTCCTGTCTCCATCCTGCCTCCAAAGAACAGAGCCAGCCAGTGGCAGCAGCTCCTGGGTGCAGGGCCATGGCCCCAAAGGCAGCTGCATGCCTGGGAATAATAGTGGTGTCCTTGTTGCAAACAATGGGTGGCCAAACAGGACAGTGAGACTCTCCAGGACATCCAACCTGGTTTTGAGGGGCTGGGTCAGGGCAGGTGTACAACCCCAACAGGCTGGCTCAGGGACGCTCCGCTTGGAAAGCCCTGCAGCAGCTCCCAGCACTCTGGTCTCACTGGCTCAGGCACCACAGGATCGTGTTTATTAGCAAAAGACAGGAAAACTAACCATGACTGTTTATAAACTGCATGGGTCCGAAGACGGTTCCCCCAGAGGAGCAATGCCACCAAGGACTGAGGAGTTGCACTGGCTGAAACCAAAGCTGAGCTTTGCAGAAATACTGCTTAACTTTTATGTGAGACATTACTGAGCCTAATAAATCCCTGCATAACACCTTCATTAAGTGGGATTTACTGTAATATGCTATATACGCTTTATGCCTCACCTGCATAAACAGCCATGTTAATGCTATAAATTACCATGCTCATATTAATGTATCACAGACACCTCAACCAAGGTGAAATGCTTAATGGCATTCAGTAAGCACCTGAATAGCAAGAAAGGGTGGAACAGAAGAGAAGCTTCTCTAGTAATTGAGATAGACTGTGTGAGTGCTGTAAGCCTTACAAAATCATTCTTAAAAAAAAAAGGAAAAAAGATCTAAACCCCCTAAGTTTTGCATACTGCAGTATTACTGCTAGACTTCAAGGCTTTCTAAAGGAAATTGGCTCTGATTTGTGAGATATGCATTACATCATAGTCTTCTTTTAGGACATTATGTCATTCCT